>NW_026047583.1:29485966-29750966 GCF_023864345.2 Schistocerca serialis cubense | reverse complement strand
TCTACAGATGGTGAATGTTGGAAATGGTGCTTTTTGAGGCTCCTTACAGTTCTTCTTCATCAAGGGTAGAGAGTAAGGGAGACATGGTCAGATGTGCGCTAACTATGTCTACAGATGGTGAATGTTGGAAATAGTGCTTTCTGCAGCTCCTTAAGGTCCTCCTTCGTCTAGGGTAGAAAGGAAGGGAGCCATGTACAGCTGTGCGCTAGTAATGGTTACAGATGGGGAATGTTGGAAATGGTGCTTTCTGAGGCTCCTTACAGTATTCCTTCATTAAGCGTAGAAAGTTAGGGAGGCAATGTCAGGTGTGTGCTAACTATGTCTAAAGATGGTGAATGTAGGAAATGCTGTTTTCTGCAGCTCCCTACAGTTCTCCTTCACCGAGGGTAAAAAGTAAGGGAGACATGTACAGCTGTGCGCTAACTATGTCTACAGATGGTGAATATTGGAAATGGTGCCTTCTGAGCTCCTTACTGTTCTCCTTCATCTTGGGTAGACAGTAAGGTAGACATGTACAGCTGTGCGCTAACTATGTCTACAGATGGGGAATGTTGGAAATGGTGCTTTATGGGGATCGTTCCAGTTCTTCTTCACCAAGGGTAGATTGTAAGTGAGACATGTTCAGGTGTGCGCTATCTATGACTAGAGGTGGTGAATGTTGGAAATGTTGCTTTCTGCAGCTCCTTACAGTTCTTCTTCATCAATGGTAGAATGTATGGGAGACACATACAGGAGTGCGCTAACTATGACTGGAGCTGGTGAGTGTTGGAAATGATGCTTTCTGATGCTCCATACAGTTCTCCTTCACCTAGGGTAGAAAGTAAGGGAGACATGTACAGGTTTGTGCTAACTATGTCTACAGTTGGTGAATGTAGGAAACTGTGCTTTCTGAGGCTCCTTACAGTTCTTCTTCAACAAGGATAGAAAGTAAGAGACATATGTACAAGTGTGCGCTGACTCAGGCAACAGATGGTGAATGTTGGAAAAGGTGCTTTCTGGAGCTCATTACTGTTTTCCTTTACCTAGAACGTGAATGTTGGAAATGGTAAGTGAGACATGTACTGGTGTGAGCTATCTATGTCCAGAGATGGTGAATATTCGAAATGGTGCTTTCTGCAGCGCCTTACACTTCTCCTTCACCTAGGGTAGAAAGTAAGGGATTCATGTACAGGTATACGCTAACTCTGCCAAGAGATGTCGAAAGTTGGAAATTGTGTTTTCTGCAGATGCTTACAGTTCTCCTTCACCTAGGGTAGATAGTAAGGGTGACATGTACTGGTGTGCGCTAACTATGTCTACAGATTGTGAATGTTGGAAATGGTGCTTTCTGAGGCTCCTTACAGTTCTCCTTCATCAAGGGTAGAAAATAAGGGAGACATGGTCAGATGAGCGCTAACTATGTCTAGAAATGGTGAATGTTGGAATTGGTGCTTTCCGCAGCTCCTTACAGTCCTCCTTCACGTAGCGTACAATGTAAGGGAGACATGTACAGCTATGGGCTAATTAAGTCCACAGAAGGTGAATGTTGTAAATGGTTCTTTATGCAGCTCCTTACAGCTTTTCTTCTCCTAGGGTAGAAAGTAAGGGACACATGTACAGGTGCACTCTAACAATGTGTACACATGGTGAATGTTTTAAATGGTGCTTTCTGCAGCATGTTACAGTTCTTCTTCACGCGGGGAAGAAAGTAAGGGAGATATGTACAGCAGTGCGCTGACTATGTCAACAGATGGTGAATGTTGGAATTTGTGCTTTCTCAGGCTCCTTACAGTTCTTGATCATCAAGGTTAGAGTATAAGGGAGTCATGGTCAGATGTGTGCTAACGATGTCTACAGATGGTGAATGTTGGATATGATGCTTTCCGCAGCTCCTTACAGTCTTCCTTCACCTAGGGTAGAAAGGAAGGGAGACATGTGCAGCTGTGCGCTAATAATGTCTACAGATGGTGAATGTTGGAAATGATGCTCTCTGAGGCTCCTTACAGCTCTCCTTCATCAAGCGTAGAAAGTAAGGGAGGCAAGATCAGGTGTGCGCTAACTATGTCTAAAGATAGTGAATATAGGAAATGGAGTTTTCTGCAGCTCCCTACAGTTCTCCTTCACCGAGGGTAGAAAGTAAGGGAGACATGTACAGCTGTTCGCTAACTATGTCTACAGATGGTGAATATTGGAAATGGTGCCTTCTGAGCTCCTTACTGTTCTCCTTCACCTAGGGTAGTGAGTAAGGTAGACGTGTACAGCTGTACGCTATGTCTACAGATGGCGAATGTTGGAAATGGTGCTTTCTGAGGCTCCTTACAGTTCTTGTTCATCAAGGGTAGAAAGTAAGGGAGACATGGTCAGATGTGCGCTAACTGTGTCTACAGATGGTGAATGTTGGAAATGATGCTTTCTGAGGCTCCTTACAGTTCTTGTTCATCAAGGGTAGAAAGTAAGGGAGACATGGTCAGATGTGCGCTAACTGTGTCTACAGATGGTGAATGTTGGAAATGGTGCCTTCTGAGCTCCTTACTGTTCTCCTTCACCTAGGGTAGTGGGTAAGGTAGATGTGTACAGCTGTACGCTAACTATGTCTACAGATGGTGAATGTTGGAAATGGTGCTTTCTGAGGCTCCTTACAGTTCTTGTTCATCAAGGGTAGAAAGTAAGGGAGACATGGTCAGATGTGCGCTAACTGTGTCTACAGATGGTGAATGTTGGAAATGGTGCCTTCTGAGGGTCCTTACAGTTCTTGTTCATCAAGGGTAGAAAGTAAGGGAGACATGGTCAGATGTGCGCTAACTGTGTCTACAGATGGTGAATGTTGGAAATGGTGCCTTCTGAGCTCCTTACTGTTCTCCTTCACCTAGGGACGTGAGTAAGGTAGACGTGTACAGCTGTACGCTAACTATGTCTACAGACAGTGAATGTTGGAAATGGTGCTTTCTGAGGCTCCTTACAGTTCTTGTTCATCAAGGGTAGAAAGTAAGGGAGACATGGTCAGATGTGCGCTAACTGTGTCTGCAGATGGTGAGTGTTGGAAATGGTGCTTTTTGAGGCTCCTTACAGTTCTTGTTCATCAAGGGTAGAAAGTAAGGGAGACATGGTCAGATGTGCGCTAACTGTGTCTACAGATGGTGAATGTTGGAAATGGTGCTTTCTGAGGCTCCTTACAGTTCTTGTTCATCAAGTGTAGAAAGTAAGGGAGACACGGTCAGATGTGCGCTAACTGTGTCTACAGATGGTGAATGTTGGAAATGGTGCTTTCTGAGGCTCCTTACAGTTCTTGTTCATCAAGGGTAGAAAGTAAGGGAGACATGGTCAGATGTGCGCTAACTGTGTCTACAGATGGTAAATGCTGGAAATGGTGCCTTCTGAGCTCCTTACTGTTCTCCTTCACCTAGGGTAGTGAGTAAGGTAGACGTGTACAGCTGTACGCTAACTATGTCTACAGATGGTGAATGTTGGAAATGGTGGTTTCTGAGGCTCCTTACAGTTCTTGTTCATCAAGGGTAGAAAGTAAGGGAGACATGGTCAGATGTGCGCTAACTGTGTCTACAGATAGTGAATGTTGGAAATGGTGCTTTCTGAGGCTCCTTACAGTTCTTGTTCAACAAGGGTAGAAAGTAAGGGAGACATGGTCAGCTGTGCGCTAACTGTGTCTACAGATGGTGAATGTTGGAAATGGTGCCTTCTGAGCTCCTTACTGTTCTCCTTCACCTAGGGTAGTGAGTAAGGTAGACGTGTACAGCTGTACGCTAACTATGTCTACAGACAGTGAATGTTGGAAATGGTGCTTTCTGAGGCTCCTTACAGTTCTTGTTCATCAAGGGTAGGAAGTAAGGAGACATGGTCAGATGTGCGCTAACTGTGTCTACAGATGGTGAATGTTGGAAATGGTGCTTTCTGAGGCTCCTTACGGTTCTTGTTCATCAAGGGTAGAAAGTAAGGGAGACATGGTCAGATGTGCGCTAACTGTGTCTACAGATGGTGCTTTCTGAGGCTCCTTACAGTTCTTGTTCATCAAGGAAAGAAAGTAAGGGAGACATGGTCAGATGTGCGCTAACTGTGTCTACAGATGGTGAATGTTGGAAATGGTGCTTTCTGAGGCTCCTTACAGTTCTTGTTCATCAAGGGTAGAAAGTAAGGGAGACATGGTCAGATGTGTGCTAACTGTGTCTACAGATAGTGAATGTTGGAAATGGTGCTTTCTGAGGCTCCTTACACTTCTTGTTCATCAAGGGTAGAAAGTAAGGGAGACATGGTCAGATGTGCGTTAACTATGTCTACAGATGGTGAATGTTGGAAATGGTGCTTTCTGAGGCTCCTTACAGTTCTTGTTCATCAAGGGTAGAAAGTAAGGGAGACATGGTCAGATGTGCGCTAACTGTGTCTACAGATGGTGCTTTCTGAGGCTCCTTACAGTTCTTGTTCATCAAGGAAAGAAAGTAAGGGAGACATGGTCAGATGTGCGCTAACTGTGTCTACAGATGGTGAATGTTGGAAATGGTGCTTTCTGAGGTTCCTTACAGTTCTTGTTCATCAAGGGTAGAAAGTAAGGGAGACATGGTCAGATGTGCGCTAACTGTGTCTACAGATAGTGAATGTTGGAAATGGTGCTTTCTGAGGCTCTTTACAGTTCTTGTTCATCAAGGGTAGAAAGTAAGGGAGACATGGTCAGATGTGCACTAACTGTGTCTACAGATGGTGAATGATGGAAATGGTGCTTTCTGAGGCTCCTTACAGTTCTTGTTCATCAAGGGTAGAAAGTAAGGGAGACATGGTCAGATGTGCGCTAAATGTGTCTACAGATAGTGATTTGTTGGAAATGGTGCTTTCTGAGGCTCCTTACAGTTCTTGTTCATCAAGGGTAGAAAGTAAGGGAGACATGGTCAGATGTGCGCTAACTGTGTCTACAGTTGGTGAATGTTGGAAATAGTGCTTTCTGAGGCTCCTTACAGTTCTTGTTCATCGAGGGTAGAAAGTAAGGGAGACATGGTCAGATGTGCGCTAACTGTGTCTGCAGATGGTGCTTTCCGCAGCTCCTTACAGTCTTCCTTCACCTAGGGTAGAAAGGAAGGGAGACATGTGCAGCTGTGCGCTAGTAATGTCTACAGATGGTGAATGTTGGAAATGATGCTCTCTGAGGCTCCTTACAGCTCTCCTTCATCAAGCGTAGAAAGTAAGGGAGGCAAGATCAGGTGTGCGCTAACTATGTCTTAAGATAGTGAATATAGGAAATGGAACTTTCTGCAGCTCCCTGCAGTTCTCCTTCACCTAGGGTAGTGAGTAAGGTAGACGTGTACAGCTGTACGCTAACTATGTCTACAGATGGTGAATGTTGGAAATGGTGCTTTCTGAGGCTCCTTACAGTTCTTGTTCATCAAGGGTAGAAAGTAAGGGAGACATGGTCAGATGTGCGCTAACTGTGTCTACAGATGGTGAATGTTGGAAATGGTGCCTTCTGAGCTCCTTACTGTTCTCCTTCACCTAGGGTAGTGAGTAAGGTAGACGTGTACAGCTGTACGCTAACTATGTCTACAGATGGTGAATGTTGGAAATGGTGCTTTCTGAGGCTCCTTACAGTTCTTGTTCATCAAGGGTAGAAAGTAAGGGAGACATGGTCAGATGTACGCTAACTGTGTCTACAGATGGTGAATGTTGGAAATGGTGCTTTCTGAGGCTCCTTACAGTTCTTGTTCATCAAGGGTAGAAAGTAAGGGAGACATGGTCAGATGTGCGCTAACTGTGTCTACAGATGGTGAATGTTGGAAATGGTGCCTTCTGAGGCTCCTTACAGTTCTTGTTCATCAAGGGTAGAAAGTAAGGGAGACATGGTCAGATGTGCGCTAACTGTGTCTACAGATGGTGAATGTTGGAAATGGTGCCTTCTGAGCTCTATACTGTTCTCCTTCACCTAGGGTAGTGAGTAAGGTAGACGTGTACAGCTGTACGCTAACTATGTCTACAGATGGTGAATGTTAGAAATGGTGCTTTCTGAGGCTCCTTACAGTTCTTGTTCATCAAGGGTAGAAAGTAAGGGAGACATGGTCAGATGTGCGCTAACTGTGTCTACTGATGGTGAATGTTGGAAATGGTGCTTTCTGAGGCTCCTTACAGTTCTTGTTCATCAAGGGTAGAAAGTAAAGGAGACATGGTCAGATGTGTGCTAACTGTGTCTACAGAAGGTGAATGTTGGAAATGGTGCCTTCTGAGCTCCTTACAGTTCTCCTTCACCTAGGGTAATGAGTAAGGTACACGTGTACAGCTGTACGCTAACTATGTCTACAGATGGTGAATGTTGGAAATGGTGCTTTCTGAGGCTCCTTACAGTTCTTGTTCATCAAGGGTAGAAAGTAAGGGAGACATGGTCAGATGTGCGCTAACTGTGTCTACAGATGGTGAATGTTGGAAATGGTGCTTTCTGAGGCTCCTTACAGTTCTTGTTCATCAAGGGTAGAAAGTAAGGGAGACATGGTCAGATGTGCGCTAACTGTGTCTACAGATAGTGATTTGTTCTATATGGTGCTTTCTGAGGCTCCTTACAGTTCTTGTTTATCAAGGGTAGAAAGAAAGGGAGACATGGTCAGATGTGCGCTAACTGTGTCTACAGATGGTGAATGTTGGAAATGGTGCTTTCTGAGGCTCCTTACAGTTCTTGTTCATCAAGGGTAGAAAGTAAGGGAGACATGGTCAGATGTGCGCTAACTGTGTCTACAGATGGTGCTTTCCGCAGCTCCTTACAGTCTTCCTTCACCTAGGGTAGAAAGGAAGGGAGACATGTGCAGCTGTGCGCTAGTAATGTCTACAGATGGTGAATGTTGGAAATGATGCTCTCTGAGGCTCCTTACAGCTCTCCTTCATCAAGCGTAGAAAGTAAGGGAGGCAAGATCAGGTGTACGCTAACTATGTCTAAAGATAGTGAATATAGGAAATGGAGCTTTCTGCAGCTCCCTACAGTTCTCCTTCACTGAGGGTAGAAAGTAAGGGAGACATGTACAGCTGTTCGCTAACTATGTCTACAGATGGTGAATATTGGAAATGGTGCCTTCTGAGCTCCTTACTGTTCTCCTTCACTTAGGGTAGTGAGTAAGGTAGACGTGTACAGCTGTACGCTAACTATGTCTACAGATGGTGAATGTTGGAAATGGTGCTTTCTGAGGCTCCTTACTGTTCTTGTTCATCAAGGGTAGAAAGTAAGGGAGACATGGTCAGATGTGCGCTAACTGTGCCTACAGATGGCGAATGTTGGAAATGGTGCTTTCTGAGGCTCCTTACATTTCTTGTTCATCAAGGGTAGAAAGTAAGGGAGACATGGTCAGATGTGCGCTAACTGTGTCTACAGATGGTGAATGTTGGAAATAATGCCTTCTCAGCTCCTTACTGTTCTCCTTCACCTAGGGTAGTGTGTAAGGTAGACGTGCACAGCTGTACGCTAACTATGTCTACAGATGGTGAATGTTGGAAATGGTGCTTTCTGAGGCTCCTTACAGTTCTTGTTCATCAAGGGTAGAAAGTGAGGGAGACATGGTCAGATGTGCGCTAACTGTGCCTACAGATGGTGAATGTTGGAAATGGTGCCTTCTGAGCTCCTTACTGTTCTCCTTCACCTAGGGTAGTGTGTAAGGTAGACGTGTACAGCTGTACGCTAACTATGTCTACAGATGGTAAATGTTGGAAATGGTGCTTTCTGAGGCTCCTTACAGTTCTTGTTCATCAAGGGTAGAAAGTAAGGGAGACATGGTCAGATGTGCGCTAACTGTGTCTACAGATGGTGAATGTTGGAAATGGTGCTTTCTGAGGCTCCTTACAGTTTTTGTTCATCAAGGGTAGAAAGTAAGGGAGACATGGTCAGATGTGCGCTAACTGTGTCTACAGATGGTGAATGTTGGAAATGGTGCCTTCTGAGGCTCCTTACGGTTCTTGTTCATCAAGGGTAGAAAGTAAGGGAGACATCGTCAGATGTGCGCTAACTGTGTCTACAGATGGTGAATGTTGGAAATGGTGCTTTCTGAGGCTCCTTACATTTCTTGTTCATCAAGGGTAGAAAGTAAGGGAGACATGGTCAGATGTGCGCTAACTGTGTCTACAGATAGTGATTTGTTGGAAATGGTGCTTTCTGAGGCTCCTTACAGTTCTTCTTCATCAAGGGTAGAAAGTAAGGGAGACATGGTCAGATGTGCGCTAACTGTGTCTACAGATGGTGAATGTTGGAAATGGTGCTTTCTGAGGCTCCTTACAGTTCTTGTTCATCAAGGGTAGAAAGTAAGGGAGACATGGTCAGATGTGCGTTAACTGTGTCTACAGATGGTGCTTTCCGCAGCTCCTTACAGTCTTCCTTCACCTAGGAAAGAAAGGAAGGGAGACATGTGCAGCTGTGCGCTAGTAATGTCTACAGATGGTGAATGTTGGAAATGATGCTCTCTGAGGCTCCTTACAGCTCTCCTTCATCAAGCGTAGAAAGTAAGGGAGGCAAGATCAGGTGTGCGCTAACTATGTCTAAAGATAGTGAATATAGGAAATGGAGCTTTCTGCAGCTCCCTACAGTTCTCCTTCACCGAGGGTAGAAAGTAAGGGAGACATGTACAGCTGTTCGCTAACTATGTCTACAGATGGTGAATATTGGAAATGGTGCCTTCTGAGCTCGTTACTGTTCTCATTCACCTAGGGTAGTGAGTAAGGTAGACGTGTACAGCTGTACGCTAACTATGTCTACAGATGGTGAATGTTGGAAATGGTGCTTTCTGAGGCTCCTTACAGTTCTTGTTCATCAAGGGTAGAAAGTAAGGGAGACATGGTCAGATGTGCGCTAACTGTGTCTACAGATGGTGAATGTTGGAAATGGTGCTTTCTGAGGCTCCTTACAGTTCTTGTTCATCAAGGGTAGAAAGTAAGGGAGACATGGTCAGATGTGCGCTAACTGTGTCTACAGATGGTGAATGTTGGAAATGGTGCCTTCTCAGCTCCTTACTGTTCTCCTTCACCTAGGGTAGTGTGTAAGGTAGACGTGCACAGCTGTACGCTAACTATGTCTACAGATGGTGAATGTTGGAAATGGTGCTTTCTGAGGCTCCTTACAGTTCTTGTTCATCAAGGGTAGAAAGTAAGGGAGACATGGTCAGATGTGCGCTAACTGTGTCTACAGATGGTGAATGTTGGAAATGGTGCCTTCTGAGCTCCTTACTGTTCTCCTTCACCTAGGGTAGTGAGTAAGGTAGACGTGTACAGCTGTACGCTAACTATGTCTACAGATGGTGAATGTTGGAAATGGTGCTTTCTGAGGCTCCTTACAGTTCTTGTTCATCAAGGGTAGAAAGTAAGGGAGACATGGTCAGATGTGCGCTTAGTGTGTCTACAGATGGTGAATGTTGGAAATGGTGCTTTCTGAGGCTCCTTACAGTTCTTGTTCATCAAGGGTAGAAAGTAAGGGAGACATGGTCAGATGTGCGCTAACTGTGTCTACTGATGGTGAGTGTTGGAAATGGTGCTTTCTGGGGCTCCTTACAGTTCTTGTTCATCAAGGGTAGAAAGTAAGGGAGACATGGTCAGATGTGCGCTAACTGTGTCTACAGATGGTGAGTGTTGGAAATGGTGCTTTCTGAGGCTCCTTACAGTTCTTGTTCATCAAGGGTAGAAAGTAAGGGAGACATGGTCAGATGTGTGCTAACTGTGTCTACAGAAGGTGAATGTTGGAAATGGTGCCTTCTGAGCTCCTTACTGTTCTCCTTCACCTAGGGTAATGAGTAAGGTAGACGTGTACAGCTGTACGCTAACTATGTCTACAGATGGTAAATGTTGGAAATGGTGCTTTCTGAGGCTCCTTACAGTTCTTGTTCATCAAGGGTAGAAAGTAAGGGAGACATGGTCAGATGTGCGCTAACTGTGTCTACAGATGGTGAATGTGGGAAATGGTGCTTTCTGAGGCTCCTTACAGTTCTTGTTCATCAAGGGTAGAAAGTAAGGGAGACATGGTCAGATGTGCGCTAACTGTGTCTACAGATGGTGAATGTTGGAAATGGTGCCTTCTGAGCTCCTTACTGTTCTCCTTCACCTAGGGTAGTGGGTAAGGTAGATGTGTACAGCTGTACGCTAACTATGTCTACAGATGGTGAATGTTGGAAATGGTGCTTTCTGAGGCTCCTTACAGTTCTTGTTCATCAAGGGTAGAAAGTAAGGGAGACATGGTCAGATGTGCGCTAACTGTGTCTACAGATGGTGAATGTTGGAAATGGTGCCTTCTGAGGCTCCTTACAGTTCTTGTTCATCAAGGGTAGAAAGTAAGGGAGACATGGTCAGATGTGCGCTAACTGTGTCTACAGATGGTGAATGTTGGAAATGGTGCTTTCTGAGGCTCCTTACAGTTCTTGTTCATCAAGGGTAGAAAGTAAGGGAGACATGGTCAGATGTGCGCTAACTGTGTCTACAGATGGTGAATGTTGGAAATGGTGCTTTCTGAGGCTCCTTACAGTTCTTGTTCATCAAGGGTAGAAAGTAAGGGAGACATGGTCAGATGTGCGCTAACTGTGTCTACAGATGGTGAATGTTGGAAATCGTGCCTTCTGAGGCTCCTTACAGTTCTTGTTCATCAAGGGTAGAAAGTAAGGGAGACATGGTCAGATGTGCGCTAACTGTGTCTACAGATGGTGAATGTTGGAAATGGTGCCTTCTGAGCTCCTTACTGTTCTCCTTCACCTAGGGTAGTGAGTAAGGTAGACGTGTACAGCTGTACGCTAACTATGTCTACAGATGGTGAATGTTGGAAATGGTGCTTTCTGAGGCTCCTTACAGTTCTTGTTCATCAAGGGTAGAAAGTAAGGGAGACATGGTCAGATGTGCGCTAACTGTGTCTACAGATGGTGAATGTTGGAAATGGTGCCTTCTGAGGCTCCTTACAGTTCTTGTTCATCAAGGGTAGAAAGTAAGGGAGACATGGTCAGATGTGCGCTAACTGTGTCTACAGATTGTGAATGTTGGAAATGGTGCCTTCTGAGCTCCTTACTGTTCTCCTTCACCTAGGGTAGTGAGTAAGGTAGACGTGTACAGCTGTACGCTAACTATGTCTACAGATGGTGAATGTTGGAAATGGTGCTTTCTGAGGCTCCTTACAGTTCTTGTTCATCAAGGGTAGAAAGTAAGGGAGACTTGGTCAGATGTGCGCTAACTGTGTCTACTGATGGTGAATGTTGGAAATGGTGTTTTCTGAGGCTCCTTACAGTTCTTGTTCATCAAGGGTAGAAAGTAAGGGAGACATGGTCAGATGTGCGCTAACTGTGTCTACAGATGGTGAATGTTGGAAATGGTGCTTTCTGAGGCTCCTTACAGTTCTTGTTCATCAAGGGTAGAAAGTAAGGGAGACATGGTCAGATGTGTGCTAACTGTGTCTACAGAAGGTGAATGTTGGAAATGGTGCCTTCTGAGCTCCTTACTGTTCTCCTTCACCTAGGGTAATGAGTAAGGTAGACGTGTACAGCTGTACGCTAACTATGTCTACAGATGGTGAATGTTGGAAATGGTGCTTGCTGAGGCTCCTTACAGTTCTTGTTCATCAAGGGTAGAAAGTAAGGGAGACATGGTCAGATGTGCGCTAACTGTGTCTACAGATGGTGAATGTTGGAAATGGTGCTTTCTGAGGCTCCTTACAGTTCTTGTTCATCAAGGGTAGAAAGTAAGGGAGACATGGTCAGATATGCGCTAACTGTGTCTACAGATGGTGAATGTTGGAAATGGTGCTTTCTGAGGCTCCTTACAGTTCTTGTTCATCAAGGGTAGAAAGTAAGGGAGACATGGTCAGATGTGTGCTAACTGTGTCTACAGAAGGTGAATGTTGCAAATGGTGCCTTCTGAGCTCCTTACTGTTCTCCTTCACCTAGGGTAATGAGTAAGGTAGACCTGTACAGCTGTACGCTAACTATGTCTACAGATGGTGAATGTTGGAAATGGTGCTTTCTGAGGCTCCTTACAGTTCTTGTTCATCAAGGGTAGAAAGTAAGGGAGACATGGTCAGATGTGCGCTAACTGTGTCTTCAGATGGTGAATGTTGGAAATGGTGCTTTCTGAGGCTCCTTACAGTTCTTGTTCATCAAGGGTAGAAAGTAAGGGAGACATGGTCAGATATGCGCTAACTGTGTCTACAGATGGTGAATGTTGGAAATGGTGCTTTCTGAGGCTCCTTACAGTTCTTGTTCATCAAGGGTAGAAAGTAAGGGAGACATGGTCAGATGTGTGCTAACTGTGTCTACAGAAGGTGAATGTTGGAAATGGTGCCTTCTGAGCTCCTTACTGTTCTCCTTCACCTAGGGTAATGAGTAAGGTAGACGTGTACAGCTGTACGCTAACTATGTCTACAGATGGTGAATGTTGGAAATGGTGCTTTCTGAGGCTCCTTACAGTTCTTCTTCATCAAGGGTAGAAAGTAAGGGAGACATGGTCAGATGTGTGCTAACTGTGTCTACAGAAGGTGAATGTTGGAAATGGTGCCTTCTGAGCTCCTTACTGTTCTCCTTCACCTAGGGTAGTGAGTAAGGTAGACGTGTACAGCTGTACGCTAACTATGTCTACAGACAGTGAATGTTGGAAATGGTGCTTTCTGAGGCTCGTACAGTTCTTGTTCATCAAGGGTAGAAAGTAAGGGAGACATGGTCAGATGTGCGCTAACTGTGTCTGCAGATGGTGAATGTTGGAAATGGTGCTCTTTGAGGCGCCTTACAGTTCTTGTTCATCAAGGGTAGAAAGTAAGGGAGACATGGTCAGATGTGCGCTAACTGTGTCTACAGATGGTGAATGTTGGAAATGGTGCTTTCTGAGGCTCCTTACAGTTCTTGTTCATCAAGGGTAGAAAGTAAGGGAGACATGGTCAGATGTGCGCTAACTGTGTCTACAGATGGTGAATGTTGGAAATGGTGCTTTCTGAGGCTCCTTACAGTTCTTGTTCATCAAGGGTAGAAAGTAAGGGAGACATGGTCAGATGTGCGCTAACTGTGTCTACAGATGGTGAATGTTGGAAATGGTGCCTTCTGAGCTCCTTACTGTTCTCCTTCACCTAGGGTAGTGAGTAAGGTAGACGTGTACAGCTGTACGCTAACTATGTCTACAGATGGTGAATGTTGGAAATGGTGGTTTCTGAGGTTCCTTACAGTTCTTGTTCATCAAGGGTAGAAAGTAAGGGAGACATGGTCAGATGTGCGCTAACTGTGTCTACAGATAGTGAATGTTGGAAATGGTGCTTTCTGAGGCTCCTTACAGTTCTTGTTCATCAAGGGTAGAAAGTAAGGGAGACATGGTCAGCTGTGCGCTAACTGTGTCTACAGATGGTGAATGTTGGAAATGGTGCCTTCTGAGCTCCTTACTGTTCTCCTTCACCTAGGGTAGTGAGTAAGGTAGACGTGTACAGCTGTACGCTAACTATGTCTACAGACAGTGAATGTTGGAAATGGTGCTTTCTGAGGCTCCTTACAGTTCTTGTTCATCAAGGGTAGGAAGTAAGGGAGACATGGTCAGATGTGCGCTAACTGTGTCTACAGATGGTGAATGTTGGAAATGGTGCTTTCTGAGGCTCCTTACAGTTCTTGTTCATCAAGGGTAGAAAGTAAGGGAGACATGGTCAGATGTGCGCTAACTGTGTCTACAGATGGTGCTTTCTTAGGCTCCTTACAGTTTTTGTTCATCAAGGAAAGAAAGTAAGGGAGACATGGTCAGATGTGCGCTAACTGTGTCTACAGATAGTGTATGTTGGAAATGGTGCTTTCTGAGGCTCCTTACAGTTCTTGTTCATCATGGGTAGAAAGTAAGGGAGACATGGTCAGATGTGCGTTAACTGTGTCTACAGATGGTGAATGTTGGAAATGGTGCTTTCTGAGGCTCCTTACAGTTCTTGTTCATCAAGGGTAGAAAGTAAGGGAGACATGGTGAGATGTGCGCTAACTGTGTCTACAGATGGTGAATGTTGGAAATGGTGCTTTCTGAGGCTCCTTACAGTTCTTGTTCATCAAGGGTAGAAAGTAAGGGAGACATGGTCAGATGTGCGCTAACTGTGTCTACAGATGGTGCTTTCTGAGGCTCCTTACAGTTCTTGTTCATCAAGGAACGAAAGTAAGGGAGACATGGTCAGATGTGCGCTAACTGTGTCTACAGATGGTGAATGTTGGAAATGGTGCTTTCTGAGGCTCCTTACAGTTCTTGTTCATCAAGGGTAGAAAGTAAGGGAGACATGGTCAGATGTGCGCTAACTGTGTATACGGATAGTGATTTGTTGGAAATGGTGCTTTCTGAGGCTCCTTACAGTTCTTGTTCATCAAGGGTAGAAAGTAAGGGAGACATGGTCAGATGTGCGCTAACTGTGTCTACAGATGGTGAATGTTGGAAATGGTGCTTTCTGAGGCTCCTTACAGTTCTTGTTCATCAAGGGTAGAAAGTAAGGGAGACATGGTCAGATGTGCGCTAACTGTGCCTACAGATAGTGAATGTTGGAAATGGTGCTTTCTGAGGCTCCTTACAGTTCTTGTTCATCAAGGGTAGAAAGTAAGGGAGACATGGTCAGATGTGCGCTAACTGTGTCTACAGATGGTGAATGTTGGAAATGGTGCCTTCTGAGCTCCTTACTGTTCTCCTTCACCTAGGGTAGTGAGTAAGGTAGACGTGTGCAGCTGTACGCTAACTATGTCTACAGATGGGGAATGTTGGAAATGGTGCTTTCTGAGGCTCCTTACAGTTCTTGTTCATCAAGGGTAGAAAGTAAGGGATACATGGTCAGATGTGCGCTAACTGTGCCTACAGATAGTGAATGTTGGAAATGGTGCTTTCTGAGGCTCCTTACAGTTCTTGTTCATCAAGGGTAGAAAGTAAGGGAGACATGGTCAGATGTGCGCTAACTGTGTCTACAGATGGTGAATGTTGGAAATGGTGTTTTCTGAGGCTCCTTACAGTTCTTGTTCATCAAGGGTAGAAACTAAGGGAGACATGGTGAGATGTGCGCTAACTGTGTCTACAGATGGTGAATGTTGGAAATGGTGCTTTCTGAGGCTCCTTACAGTTCTTGTTCATCAAGGGTAGAAAGTAAGGGAGACATGGTCAGATGTGCGCTAACTGTGACTACAGATAGTGAATGTTGGAAATGGTGCTTTCTGAGGCTCCTTAAAGATCTTGTTCATCAAGGGTAGAAAGTAAGGGAGACATGGTCAGATGTGCGTTAACTGTGTCTACAGATGGTGAATGTTGGAAATGGTACTTTCTGAGGCTCCTTACAGTTCTTGTTCATCAAGGGTAGAAAGTAAGGGAGACATGGACAGATGTGCGCTAACTGTGTCTACACATGGTGAATGTTGGAAATGGTGCCTTCTGAGCTCCTTACTGTTCTCCTTCACCTAGGGTAGTGAGTAAGGTAGACGTGTACAGCTGTACGCTAACTATGTCTACAGATGGTGAATGTTGGAAATGGTGCTTTCTGAGGCTACTTACAGTTCTTGTTCGTCAAGGGTAGAAAGTGAGGGAGACATGGTCAGATGTGCGCTAACTGTGTCTACAGATGGTGAATGTTGGAAATGGTGCTTTCTGAGGCTCCTTACAGTTATTGTTCATCAAGGGTAGAAAGTAAGGGAGACATGGTCAGATGTGTGCTAACTGTGTCTACAGATGGTGAATGTTGGAAATGGTGCCTTCTGAACTCCTTACTGTTCTCCTTCACCTAGGGTAGTGAGTAAGGTAGACGTGTACAGCTGTACGCTAACTATGTCTACAGATGGTGAATGTTGCAAATGGTGCTTTCTGAGGCTCCTTACAGTTCTTGTTCATCAAGGGTAGAAAGTAAGGGAGACATGGTCAGATGTGTGCTAACTGTGTCTACAGAAGGTGAATGTTGGAAATGGTGCCTTCTGAGCTCCTTACTGTTCTCCTTCACCTAGGGTAATGAGTAAGGTAGACGTGTACAGCTGTACGCTAACTATGTCTACAGATGGTGAATGTTGGAAATGGTGCTTTCTGTGGCTCCTTACAGTTCTTGTTCATCAAGGGTAGAAAGTAAGGGAGACATGGTCAGAAGTGCGCTAACTGTGTCTACAGATGGTGAATGTTGGAAATGGTGCTTTCTGAGGCTCCTTACAGTTCTGGTTCATCAAGGGTAGAAAGTAAGGGAGACATGGTCAGATGTGCGCTAACTGTGTCTACAGGTGGTGAATGTTGGAAATGGTGCTTTCTGAGGCTCCTTACAGTTCTTGTTCATCAAAGGTAGAAAGTAAGGGAGACATGGTCAGATATGCGCTAACTGTGTCTACAGATGGTGAATGTTGTAAATGGTGCTTTCTGAGGCTCCTTACAGTTCTTATTCATCAAGGGTAGAAAGTAAGGGAGACATGGTCAGATGTGCGCTAACTGTGTCTACAGATGGTGAATGTTGGAAATGGTGCCTTCTGAGCTCCTTACTGTTCTCCTTCACCTAGGGTAGTGAGTAAGGTAGACGTGTACAGCAGTACGCTAACTGTGTCTACAGATGGTGAATGTTGGAAATGGTGCTTTCTGAGGCTCCTTACAGTTCTTGTTCATCAAGGGTAGAAAGTAAGGGAGACATGGTCAGATGTGCGCTAACTGTGTCTACAGATGGTGAATGTTGGAAATGGTGCTTTCTGAGGCTCCTTACAGTTCTTGTTCGTCAAAGGTAGAAAGTAAGGGAGACATGGTCAGATGTGCGCTAACTGTGTCTACAGATGGTGAATGTTGGAATTGGTGCTTTCTGAGGCTCCTTACAGTTCTTGTTCATCAAGGGTAGAAAGTAAGGGAGACATGGTCAGATGTGCGCTAACTGTGTCTGCGGATAGTTAATGTTGGAAATGGTGCTTTCTGAGGCTCCTTACAGTTCTTGTTCATCAAGGGTAGAAAGTAAGGGAGACATGGTCAGATGTGCGCTAACTGTGTCTACAGATGGTGAATGTTGGAAATGGTGCCTTCTGAGCTCCTTACTGTTTTCCTTCACCTAGGGTAGTGAGTAAGGTAGACGTGTACAGCTGTACGCTAACTATGTCTACAGATGGTGAATGTTGGAAATGGTGCTTTCTGAGGCTCCTTACAGTTCTTGTTCATCAAGGGTAGAATGTAAGGGAGACATGGTCAGATGTGCGCTAACTGTGTCTACAGTTGGTGAATGTTGGAAATGGTGCCTTCTGAGCTCCTTACTGTTCTCCTTCACCTAGGGTAGTGAGTAAGGTAGACGTGTACAGCTGTACGCTAACTATGTCTACAGATGGTGTATGTTGGAAATGGTGCTTTCTGAGGCTCCTTACAGTTCTTGTTCATCAAGGGTAGAAAGTAAGGGAGACATGGTCAGATGTGCGCTAACTGTGTCTACAGATAGTGAATGTTGGAAATGGTGCTTTCTGAGGCTCCTTCCAGTTCTTGTTCATCAAGGGTAGAAAGTAAGGGAGACATGGTCAGATGTGCGCTAACTGTGTCTACAGATAGTGAATGTTGGAAATGGTGCTTTCTGAGGCTCCTTACAGTTCTTGTTCATCAAGGGTAGAAAGTAAGGGAGACATGGTCAGATGTGCGCTAACTGTGTCTGCAGATGGTGAATGTTGGAAATGGTGCTTTCTGAGGCTCCTTACAGTTCTTGTTCATCAAGGGTAGAAAGTAAGGGAGACATGGTCAGATGTGCGCTAACTGTGTCTACAGATGGTGAATGTTGGAAATGGTGCCTTCTGAGCTCCTTACTGTTCTCCTTCACCTAGGGTAGTGAGTAAGGTAGACGTGTACAGCTGTACGCTAACTATGTCTACAGATGGTGAATGTTGGAAATGGTGCTTTCTGAGGCTCCTTACAGTTCTTGTTCATCAAGGGTAGAAAGTAAGGGAGACATGGTCAGATGTGCGCTAACTGTGTCTACAGATGGTGAATGTTGGAAACGGGGCTTTCTGAGGCTCCTTACAGTTCTTGTTCATCAAGGGTAGAAAGTAAGGGAGACATGGTCAGATGTGCGCTAACTGTGTCTACAGATAGTGAATGTTGCAAATGGTGCTTTCTGAGGCTCCTTACAGTTCTTGTTCATCCAGGGTAGAAAGTAAGGGAGACATGGTCAGATGTGCGCTAACTGTGTCTACAGATGGTGAATGTTGGAAATGGTGCTTTTTGAGGCTCCTTACGGTTCTTGTTCATCAAAGGTAGAAAGTAAGGGAGACATGGTCTGATGTGCGCTAACTGTGTCTACAGATGGTGAATGTTGGAAATGGTGCTTTTTGAGGCTCCTTACAGTTCTTGTTCATCAAGGGTAGAAAGTAAGGGAGACATGGTCAGATGTGCGCTAACTGTGTCTACAGATAGTGAATGTTGGAAATGGTGATTTCTGAGGCTCCTTACAGTTCTTGTTCATCAAGGGTAGAAAGTAAGGGAGACATGGTCAGATGTGCGCTAACTGTGTCTACAGATGGTGAATGTTGGAAATGGTGCCTTCTGAGCTCCTTACTGTTCTCCTTCACCTAGGGTAGTGAGTAACGTAGACGTGTACAGCTGTACGGTAACTATGTCTACAGATGGTGAATGTTGGAAATGGTGCTTTCTGAGGCTCCTTACAGTTCTCTTTCATCAAGGGTAGAAAGTAAGGGAGACATGGTCAGATGTGCGCTAACTGTGTCTACAGATGGTGAATGTTGGAAATGGTGCCCTCTGAGCTCCTTACTGTTCTCCTTCACCTAGGGTAGTGAGTAAGGTAGACGTGTACAGCTGTACGCTAACTATGTCTAAGATGGTGAATGTTGGAAATGGTGCTTTTGGGGCTCCTTACAGCTCTTGTTCATCAAGGGTAGAAAGTAAGGGAGACATGGTCAGATGTGCGCTAACTGTGTCTACAGATAGTGAATGTTGGAATTGGTGCTTTCTGAGCTCCTTACAGTTCTTGTTCATCAAGGGTAGAAAGTAAGGGAGACATGGTCAGATGTGCGCTAACTGTGTCTACAGATGGTGAATGTTGGAAATGGTGCTTTTTGAGGCTCCTTACCGTTCTTGTTCATCAAGGGTAGAAAGTAAGGGAGACATGGTCAGATGTGCGCTAACTGTGTCTACAGATAGTGAATGTTGGAAATGGTGCTTTCTGAGGCTCCTTACAGTTCTTGTTCATCAAGGGTAGAAAGTATGGGAGACATGGTCAGATGTGCGATAACTGTGTCTACAGATGGTGAATGTTGGAAATGGTGCCTTCTGAGCTCCTTACTGTTCTCCTTCACCTAGGGTAGTGAGTAAGGTAGACGTGTACAGCTGTACGCTAACTATGTCTACAGATGGTGAATGTTGGAAATGGTGCTCTCTGAGGCTCCTTACAGTTCTTGTTCATCAAGGGTAGAAAGTAAGGGAGACATGGTCAGATGTGCGCTAACTGTGTCTACAGATAGTGAATGTTGGAAATGGTGCTTTCTGAGGCTCCTTACAGTTCTTGTTCATCAAGGGTAGAAAGTAAGGGAGACATGGTCAGATGTGCGCTAACTGTGTCTACAGATGGTGAATGTTGGAAATGGTGCTTTCTGAGGGTCCTTACAGTTCTTGTTCATCAAAGGTAGAAAGTAAGGGAGACATGGTCAGATGTGCGCTAACTGTGTCTACAGATGGTGAATGTTGGAAATGGTGCTTTCTGAGGCTCCTTACAGTTCTTGTTCATCAAGGGTAGAAAGTAAGGGAGACATGGTCAGATGTGCGCTAACTGTGTCTACAGATGGTGAATGTTGGAAATGGTGCTTTCTGAGGCTCCTTACAGTTCTTGTTCATCAAGGGTAGAAAGTAAGGGAGACATGGTCAGATGTGCGCTAACTGTGTCTACAGATAGTGAATGTTGGAAATGGTGCTCTCTGAGGCTCCTTACAGTTCTTGTTCATCAAGGGTAGAAAGTAAGGGAGACATGGTCAGATGTGCGCTAACTGTGTCTACAGATGGTGAATGTTGGAAATGGTGCCTTCTGAGATCCTTACTGTTCTCCTTCACCTAGGGTAGTGAGTAAGGTAGACGTGTACAGCTGTACGCTAACTATGTCTACAGATGGTGAATGTAGGAAATGGTACTTTCTGAGGCTCCTTACAGTTCTTGTTCATCAAGGGTAGAAAGTAATGGAGACATGGTCAGATGTGCGCTAACTGTGTCTACAGATAGTGAATGTTGGAAATGGTGCTTTCTGAGGCTCCTTACAGTTCTTGTTCATCAAGGGTAGAAAGTAAGGGAGACATGGTCAGATGTGCGCTAACTGTGTCTACAGATGGTGAATGTTGGAAATGGTGCCTTCTGAGCTCCTTACTGTTCTCCTTCACCTAGGGTAGTGAGTAAGGTAGACGTGTACAGCTGTACGCTAACTATGTCTACAGATGGTGAATGTTGGAAATGGTGCTTTCTAAGGCTCCTTACAGTTCTTGTTCTTCAAGGGTAGAAAGTAAGGGAGACATGGTCAGATGTGCGCTAACTGTGTCTACAGATGGTGAATGTTGGAAAAGGTGCTTTCTGAGGCTCCTTACAGTTCTTGTTCATCAAGGGTAGAAAGTAAGGGAGACATGGTCAGATGTGCGCTAACTGTGTCTACAGATGGTGAATGTTTGAAATGGTGCTTTCTTAGGCTCATTACAGTTCTTGTTCATCAAGGGTAGAAAGTAAGGGAGACATGTTCAGATGTGCGCTAACTGTCTCTACAGATGGGGAATGTTGGAAATGGTGCCTTCTGAGCTCCTTACTGTTCTCCTTCACCTAGGGTAGTGAGTAAGGTAGACATGTACAGCTGTACGCTAACTATGTCTACAGATGGTGAATGTTGGAAATGGTGCTTTCTGAGGCTCCTTACAGTTCTTGTTCATCAAGGGTAGAAAGTAAGGGAGACATGGTCAGATGTGTGCTAACTGTGTCTACAGATGGTGAGTGTTGGAAATGGTGCTTTCTGAGGCTCCTTACAGTTCTTGTTCATCAAGGGTAGAAAGTAAGGGAGACATGGTCAGATGTGCGCTAACTGTGTCTACAGATGGTGAATGTTGGAAATGGTGCCTTCTGAGCTCCTTACTGTTCTCCTTCACCTAGGGTAGTGAGTAAGGTAGACGTGTACAGCTGTACGCTAACTATGTCTACAGATGGTGAACGTTGGAAATGGTGCTTTCTGAGGCTCCTTACAGTTCTTGTTCATCAAGGGTAGAAAGTAAGGGAGACATGGTCAGATGTGCGCTAACTGTGTCTACAGATGGTGAATGTTAGAAATGGTGCTTTATGAGGCTCCTTACAGTTCTTGTTCATCAAGGGTAGAAAGTAAGGGAGACATGGTCAGATGTGCGCTAACTGTGTCTACAGATGGTGAATGTCTGAAATGGTGCTTTCTGAGGCTCCTTACAGTTTTTGTTCATCAAGGGTAGAAAGTAAGGGAGACATGGTCAGATGTGCGCTAACTGTGTCTACAGATGGTGAATGTTGGAAACGGTGCTTTCTGAGGCTCCTTACAGTTCTTGTTCATCAAGGGTAGAAAGTAAGGGAGACATGGTCAGATGTGCGCTAACTGTGTCTACAGATGGTGATTGTTGGAAATGGTGCCTTCTGAGCTCCTTACTGTTCTCCTTCACCTAGGGTAGTGAGTAAGGTAGACGTGTACTGCTGTACGCTAACTATGTCTACAGATGGTGAATGTTGGAAATAGTGCTTTCTGAGGCTCCTTACAGTTCTTGTTCATCAAGGGTAGAAAGTAAGGCAGACATGGTCAGATGTGCGCTAACTGTGTCTACAGATAGTGAATGTTGGAAATGGTGCTTTCTGAGGCTCCTTACAGTTCTTGTTCATCAAGGGTAGAAAGTAAGGGACACATGGTCAGATGTGTGCTAACTGTGTCTACAGATGGTGAATGTTGGAAATGGTGCTTACTGAGGCTCCTTACAGTTCTTGTTCATCAAAGGTAGAAAGTAAGGGAGACATGGTCAGATGTGCGCTAACTGTGTCTACAGATGGTGAATGTTGGAAATGGTGCTTTCTGAGGCTCCTTACAGTTCTTGTTCATCAAGGGTAGAAAGTAAGGGAGACATGGTCAGATGTGCGCTAACTATGTCTACAGATGGTGAATGTTGGAAATGGTACTTTCTGAGGCTCCTTACAGTTCTTGTTCATCAAGGGTAGAAAGTAAGGGAGACATGGTCAGATGTGCGCTAACTGTGTCTACAGATGGTGAATGTTGGAAATGGTGCCTTCTGAGCTCCTTACTGTTCTCCTTCACCTAGGGTAGTGAGTAAGGTAGACGTGTACAGCTGTACGCTAACTATGTCTACAGATGGTGAATGTTGGAAATGGTGCTTTATGAGGCTCCTTACAGTTCTTGTTCATCAAGGGTAGAAAGTAAGGGAGACATGGGCAGATGTGCGCTAACTGTGTCTACAGATAGTGAATGTTGGAAATGGTGCTTTCTGAGGCCCCTGAAACTTCTTGTTCATCAAGGGTAGATAGTAAGGGAGACATGGTCAGATGTGCGCTAACAGTGTTTACAGATGGTGAATGTTGGAAATGGTGCTTTCTGAGGCTCCTTACAGTTCTTGTTCATCAAGGGTAGAAAGTAAGGGAGACATGGTCAGATGTGCGCTAACTATGTCTACAGATTGTGAATGTTGGAAATGGTGCCTCCTGAGCTCCTTACTGTTCTCCTTCACCTAGGTTAGTGAGTAAGGTAGACGTGTACAGCTGTACGCTAACTATGTCTACAGATGGTGAATGTTGGAAATGGTGCTTTCTGAGGCTCCTTACAGTTCTTGTTCATCAAGGGTAGGAAGTAAGGGAGACATGGTCAGATGTGCGCTAACTGTGTCTACAGATAGTGAATGTTGGAAATGGTGCTTTCTGAGGCTCCTTACAGTTCTTGTTCATCAAGGGTAGAAAGTAAGGGAGACATGGTCAGATGTGCGCTAAATGTGTCTACAGATGGTGAATGTTGGAAATGGTGCTTTCTGAGGCTCCTTACAGTTCTTGTTCATCAAGGGTAGAAAGTAAGGGAGACATGGTCAGATGTGCGCTAACTGTGTCTACAGATGGTGAATGTTGGAAATGGTGCCTCCTGAGCTCCTTACTGTTCTCCTTCACCTAGGTTAGTGAGTAAGGTAGACGTGTACAGCTGTACGCTAACTATGTCTACAGATGGTGAATGTTGGAAATGGTGCTTTCTGAGGCTCCTTATAGTTCTTGTTCATCAAGGGTAGGAAGTAAGGGAGACATGGTCAGATGTGCGCTAACTGTGTCTACAGATAGTGAATGTTGGAAATGGTGCTTTCTGAGGCTCCTTACAGTTCTTGTTCATCAAGGGTAGAAAGTAAGGGAGACATGGTCAGATGTGCGCTAAATGTGTCTACAGATGGTGAATGTTGGAAATGGTGCTTTCTGAGGCTCCTTACAGTTCTTGTTCATCAAGGGTAGAAAGTAAGGGAGACATGGTCAGATGTGCGCTAACTGTGTCTGCAGATAGTGAATGTTGGAAATGGTGCTTTCTGAGGCTCCTTACAGTTCTTGTTCATCGAGGGTAGAAAGTAAGGGAGACATGGTCAGATGTGCGCTAACTGTGTCTACAGATGGTGAATGTTGGAAATGGTGCTTTCTGAGGCTCCTTACAGTTCTTGTTCATCAAGGGTAGAAAGTAAGGGAGACATGGTCAGATGTGCGCTAACTGTGTCTACAGATGGTGAATGTTGGAAATGGTGCTTTCTGAGGCTCCTTACAGATCTTGTTCATCAAGATAGAAAGTAAGGGAGACATGGTCAGATGTGCGCTAACTGTGTACAGATGGTGAATGTTGGAAATTGTGCCTTCTGAGCTCCTTACTGTTCTCCTTCACCTAGGGTAGTGAGTAAGGTAGACGTGTACAGCTGTACGCTAACTATGTCTACAGATGGTGAATGTTGGAAATGGTGCTTTCTGAGGCTCCTTACAGTTCTTCTTCATCAAGGGTAGAAAGTAAGGGAGACATGGACAGATGTGCGCTAACTGTGTCTACAGATAGTGAATGTTGGAAATGGTGCTTTCTGAGGCTCCTTACAGTTCTTGTTCATCAAGGGTAGAAAGTAAGGGAGACATGGTCAGATGTGCGCTAACTGTGTCTACAGATGGTGAATGTTGGAAATGGTGGTTTCTGAGGCTAATTACAGTTCTTGTTCATCAAGGATAGAAAGTAAGGGAGACATGGTCAGATGTGCTCTAACTGTGTCTACAGGTGGTGAATGTTGGAAATGGTGCTTTCTGAGGCTCCTTACAGTTCTTGTTCATCAAGGGTAGAAAGTAAGGTAGACATGGTCAGATGTGCGCTAACTGTGTCTACAGATGGTGAATGTTGGAAATGGTGCCTTCTGAGCTCCTTACTGTTCTCCTTCACCTAGGGTAGTGAGTAAGGTAGACGTGTACAGCTGTACGCTAACTATGTCTACAGATGGTGAATGTTGGAAATGGTGCTTTCTGAGGCTCCTTACAGTTCTTGTTCATCAAGGGTAGAAATTAAGGGAGACATGGTCAGATGTGCGCTAACTGTGTCTACAGATGGTGAATGTTGGAAATGGTGCCTTCTGAGCTCCTTACTGTTCTCCTTCACCTAGGGTAGTGAGTAAGGTAGACGTGTAAAGCTGTACGCTAACTATGTCTACAGATGGTGAATGTTGGAAATGGTGCTTTCTGAGGCACCTTACAGTTCTTGTTCATCAAGGGTAGAAAGTAAGGGAGACATGGTCAGATGCTCGCTAACTGTGTCTACAGATGGTGAATGTTGGAAATGGTGCCTTCTGAGGCTCCTTGCAGTTCTTGTTCATCAAGGGTAGAAAGTAAGGGAGACATGGTCAGATGTGCGCTAACTGTGTCTACAGATGGTGAATGTTGGAAATGGTGCTTTCTGAGGCTCCTTACAGTTCTTGTTCATCAAAGGTAGAAAGTAAGGGAGACATGGTCAGATGTGCGCTAACTGTGTCTACAGATGGTGAATGTTGGAAATGGTGCCTTCTGAGCTCCTTACTGTTCTCCTTCATCTAGGGTAGTGAGTAAGGTAGACGTGTACAGCTGTACGCTAACTATGTCTACAGATGGTGAATGTTGGAAATGGTGCTTTCTGAGGCTCCTTACAGTTCTTGTTCATCAAGGGTAGAAAGTAAGGGACACATGGTCAGATGTGCGCTAACTGTGTCTACAGATGGTGAATGTTGGAAATGGTGCTTTCTGAGGCTCCTTACAGTTCTTGTTCATCAAGGGTAGAAAGTAAGGGAGACATGGTCAGATGTGCGCTAACTGTGTCTACAGATGGTGAATGTTGGAAATGGTGCCTTCTGAGCTCCTTACTGTTCTCCTTCACCTAGGGTAGTGAGTAAGGTAGACGTGTACAGCTGTACGCTAACTATGTCTACAGATGGTGAATGTTGGAAATGGTGCTTTCTGAGGCTCCTTACAGTTCCTGTTCATCAAGGGTAGAAAGTAAGGGAGACATGGTCAGATGTGCGCTAACTGTGTCTACAGTTGGTGAATGTTGGAAATGGTGCTTTCTGAGGCTCCTTACAGTTCTTGTTCATCAAGGGTACAAAGTAAGGGAGACATGGTCAGATGTGCGCTAACTGTGTCTACAGATGGTGAATGTAGGAAATGGTGCTTTCTGAGGCTCCTTACAGTTCTTGTTCATCAAGGGTAGAAAGTAAGGGAGACATGGTCAGATGTGCGCTAACTGTGTCTACAGATGGTGAATGTTGGAAATGGTGCTTTCTGAGGCTCCTTACAGTTCTTGTTCATCAAGGGTAGAAAGTAAGGGAGACATGGTCAGATGTGCGCTAACTGTGTCTACAGATGGTGAATTGTGGAAATGGTGCTTTCTGAGGCTCCTTACAGTTCTTGTTCATCAAGGGTAGAAAGTAAGGGAGACATGGTCAGATGTGCGCTAACTGTGACTACAGATAGTGAATGTTGGAAATGGTGCTTTCTGAGGCTCCTTAAAGATCTTGTTCATCAAGGGTAGAAAGTAAGGGAGACATGGTCAGATGTGCGTTAACTGTGTCTACAGATGGTGAATGTTGGAAATGGTGCTTTCTGAGGCTCCTTACAGTTCTTGTTCATCAAGGGTAGAAAGTAAGGGAGACATGGTCAGATGTGCGCTAACTGTGACTACAGATAGTGAATGTTGGAAATGGTGCTTTCTGAGGCTCCTTAAAGATCTTGTTCATCAAGGGTAGAAAGTAAGGGAGACATGGTCAGATGTGCGTTAACTGTGTCTACAGATGGTGAATGTTGGAAATGGTACTTTCTGAGGCTCCTTACAGTTCTTGTTCATCAAGGGTAGAAAGTAAGGGAGACATGGACAGATGTGCGCTAACTGTGTCTACACATGGTGAATGTTGGAAATGGTGCCTTCTGAGCTCCTTACTGTTCTCCTTCACCTAGGGTAGTGAGTAAGGTAGACGTGTACAGCTGTACGCTAACTATGTCTACAGATGGTGAATGTTGGAAATGGTGCTTTCTGAGGCTACTTACAGTTCTTGTTCGTCAAGGGTAGAAAGTGAGGGAGACATGGTCAGATGTGCGCTAACTGTGTCTACAGATGGTGAATGTTGGAAATGGTGCTTTCTGAGGCTCCTTACAGTTATTGTTCATCAAGGGTAGAAAGTAAGGGAGACATGGGCAGATGTGCGCTAACTGTGTCTACAGATGGTGAATGTTGGAAATGGTGCCTTCTGAACTCCTTACTGTTCTCCTTCACCTAGGGTAGTGAGTAAGGTAGACGTGTACAGCTGTACGCTAACTATGTCTACAGATGGTGAATGTTGCAAATGGTGCTTTCTGAGGCTCCTTACAGTTCTTGTTCATCAAGGGTAGAAAGTAAGGGAGACATGGTCAGATGTGTGCTAACTGTGTCTACAGAAGGTGAATGTTGGAAATGGTGCCTTCTGAGCTCCTTACTGTTCTCCTTCACCTAGGGTAATGAGTAAGGTAGACGTGTACAGCTGTACGCTAACTATGTCTACAGATGGTGAATGTTGGAAATGGTGCTTTCTGAGGCTCCTTACAGTTCTTGTTCATCAAGGGTAGAAAGTAAGGGAGACATGGTCAGAAGTGCGCTAACTGTGTCTACAGATGGTGAATGTTGGAAATGGTGCTTTCTGAGGCTCCTTACAGTTCTTGTTCATCAAGGGTAGAAAGTAAGGGAGACATGGTCAGATGTGCGCTAACTGTGTCTACAGGTGGTGAATGTTGGAAATGGTGCTTTCTGAGGCTCCTTACAGTTCTTGTTCATCAAAGGTAGAAAGTAAGGGAGACATGGTCAGATATGCGCTAACTGTGTCTACAGATGGTGAATGTTGTAAATGGTGCTTTCTGAGGCTCCTTACAGTTCTTATTCATCAAGGGTAGAAAGTAAGGGAGACATGGTCAGATGTGCGCTAACTGTGTCTACAGATGGTGAATGTTGGAAATGGTGCCTTCTGAGCTCCTTACTGTTCTCCTTCACCTAGGGTAGTGAGTAAGGTAGACGTGTACAGCAGTACGCTAACTGTGTCTACAGATGGTGAATGTTGGAAATGGTGCTTTCTGAGGCTCCTTACAGTTCTTGTTCATCAAGGGTAGCAAGTAAGGGAGACATGGTCAGATGTGCGCTAACTGTGTCTACAGATGGTGAATGTTGGAAATGGTGCTTTCTGAGGCTCCTTACAGTTCTTGTTCGTCAAAGGTAGAAAGTAAGGGAGACATGGTCAGATGTGCGCAAACTGTGTCTACAGATGGTGAATGTTGGAAATGGTGCTTTCTGAGGCTCCTTACAGTTCTTGTTCATCAAGGGTAGAAAGTAAGGGAGACATGGTCAGATGTGCGCTAACTGTGTCTACAGATGGTGAATGTTGGAAATGGTGCCTTCAGAGCTCTCTTACTGTTCTCCTTCACCTAGGGTAGTGAGTAAGGTAGACGTGTACAGCTGTACGCTAACTATGTCTACAGATGGTGAATGTTGGAAATGGTGCTTTCTGAGGCTCCTTACAGTTCTTGTTCATCAAGGGTAGAAAGTAAGGGAGACATGGTCAGCTGTGCGCTAACTGTGTCTACAGATGGTGAATGTTGGAAATGGTGCCTTCTGAGCTCCTTACTGTTTTCCTTCACCTAGGGTAGTGAGTAAGGTAGACGTGTACAGCTGTACGGTAACTATGTCTACAGATGGTGAATGTTGGAAATGGTGCTTTCTGAGGCTCCTTACAGTTCTTGTTCATCAAGGGTAGAATGTAAGGGAGACATGGTCAGATGTGCGCTAACTGTGTCTACAGTTGGTGAATGTTGGAAATGGTGCCTTCTGAGCTCCTTACTGTTCTCCTTCACCTAGGGTAGTGAGTAAGGTAGACGTGTACAGCTGTACGCTAACTATGTCTACAGATGGTGTATGTTGGAAATGGTGCTTTCTGAGGCTCCTTACAGTTCTTGTTCATCAAGGGTAGAAAGTAAGGGAGACATGGTCAGATGTGCGCTAACTGTGTCTACAGATAGTGAATGTTGGAAATGGTGCTTTCTGAGGCTCCTTCCAGTTCTTGTTCATCAAGGGTAGAAAGTAAGGGAGACATGGTCAGATGTGCGCTAACTGTGTCTACAGATAGTGAATGTTGGAAATGGTGCTTTCTGAGGCTCCTTACAGTTCTTGTTCATCAAGGGTAGAAAGTAAGGGAGACATGGTCAGATGTGCGCTAACTGTGTCTGCAGATGGTGAATGTTGGAAATGGTGCTTTCTGAGGCTCCTTACAGTTCTTGTTCATCAAGGGTAGAAAGTAAGGGAGACATGGTCAGATGTGCGCTAACTGTGTCTACAGATGGTGAATGTTGGAAATGGTGCCTTCTGAGCTCCTTACTGTTCTCCTTCACCTAGGGTAGTGAGTAAGGTAGACGTGTACAGCTGTACGCTAACTATGTCTACAGATGGTGAATGTTGGAAATGGTGCTTTCTGAGGCTCCTTACAGTTCTTGTTCATCAAGGGTAGAAAGTAAGGGAGACATGGTCAGATGTGCGCTAACTGTGTCTACAGATGGTGAATGTTGGAAACGGGGCTTTCTGAGGCTCCTTACAGTTCTTGTTCATCAAGGGTAGAAAGTAAGGGAGACATGGTCAGATGTGCGCTAACTGTGTCTACAGATAGTGAATGTTGCAAATGGTGCTTTCTGAGGCTCCTTACAGTTCTTGTTCATCCAGGGTAGAAAGTAAGGGAGACATGGTCAGATGTGCGCTAACTGTGTCTACAGATGGTGAATGTTGGAAATGGTGCTTTTTGAGGCTCCTTACGGTTCTTGTTCATCAAAGGTAGAAAGTAAGGGAGACATGGTCTGATGTGCGCTAACTGTGTCTACAGATGGTGAATGTTGGAAATGGTGCTTTTTGAGGCTCCTTACAGTTCTTGTTCATCAAGGGTAGAAAGTAAGGGAGACATGGTCAGATGTGCGCTAACTATGTCTACAGATAGTGAATGTTGGAAATGGTGATTTCTGAGGCTCCTTACAGTTCTTGTTCATCAAGGGTAGAAAGTAAGGGAGACATGGTCAGATGTGCGCTAACTGTGTCTACAGATGGTGAATGTTGGAAATGGTGCCTTCTGAGCTCCTTACTGTTCTCCTTCACCTAGGGTAGTGAGTAACGTAGACGTGTACAGCTGTACGGTAACTATGTCTACAGATGGTGAATGTTGGAAATGGTGCTTTCTGAGGCTCCTTACAGTTCTCTTTCATCAAGGGTAGAAAGTAAGGGAGACATGGTCAGATGTGCGCTAACTGTGTCTACAGATGGTGAATGTTGGAAATGGTGCCCTCTGAGCTCCTTACTGTTCTCCTTCACCTAGGGTAGTGAGTAAGGTAGACGTGTACAGCTGTACGCTAACTATGTCTACAGATGGTGAATGTTGGAAATGGTGCTTTTTGAGGCTCCTTACCGTTCTTGTTCATCAAGGGTAGAAAGTAAGGGAGACATGGTCAGATGTGCGCTAACTGTGTCTACAGATAGTGAATGTTGGAAATGGTGCTTTCTGAGGCTCCTTACAGTTCTTGTTCATCAAGGGTAGAAAGTATGGAAGACATGGTCAGATGTGCGATAACTGTGTCTACAGATGGTGAATGTTGGAAATGGTGCCTTCTGAGCTCCTTACTGTTCTCCTTCACCTAGGGTAGTGAGTAAGGTAGACGTGTACAGCTGTACGCTAACTATGTCTACAGATGGTGAATGTTGGAAATGGTGCTCTCTGAGGCTCCTTACAGTTCTTGTTCATCAAGGGTAGAAAGTAAGGGAGACATGGTCAGATGTGCGCTAACTGTGTCTACAGATAGTGAATGTTGGAAATGGTGCTTTCTGAGGCTCCTTACAGTTCTTGTTCATCAAGGGTAGAAAGTAAGGGAGACATGGTCAGATGTGCGCTAACTGTGTCTACAGATGGTGAATGTTGGAAATGGTGCTTTCTGAGGGTCCTTACAGTTCTTGTTCATCAAAGGTAGAAAGTAAGGGAGACATGGTCAGATGTGCGCTAACTGTGTCTACAGATGGTGAATGTTGGAAATGGTGCTTTCTGAGGCTCCTTACAGTTCTTGTTCATCAAGGGTAGAAAGTAAGGGAGACATGGTCAGATGTGCGCTAACTGTGTCTACAGATGGTGAATGTTGGAAATGGTGCTTTCTGAGGCTCCTTACAGTTCTTGTTCATCAAGGGTAGAAAGTAAGGGAGACATGGTCAGATGTGCGCTAACTGTGTCTACAGATAGTGAATGTTGGAAATGGTGCTCTCTGAGGCTCCTTACAGTTCTTGCTCATCAAGGGTAGAAAGTAAGGGAGACATGGTCAGATGTGCGCTAACTGTGTCTACAGATGGTGAATGTTGGAAATGGTGCCTTCTGAGATCCTTACTGTTCTCCTTCACCTAGGGTAGTGAGTAAGGTAGACGTGTACAGCTGTACGCTAACTATGTCTACAGATGGTGAATGTAGGAAATGGTACTTTCTGAGGCTCCTTACAGTTCTTGTTCATCAAGGGTAGAAAGTAATGGAGACATGGTCAGATGTGCGCTAACTGTGTCTACAGATAGTGAATGTTGGAAATGGTGCTTTCTGAGGCTCCTTACAGTTCTTGTTCATCAAGGGTAGAAAGTAAGGGAGACATGGTCAGATGTGCGCTAACTGTGTCTACAGATGGTGAATGTTGGAAATGGTGCCTTCTGAGCTCCTTACTGTTCTCCTTCACCTAGGGTAGTGAGTAAGGTAGACGTGTACAGCTGTACGCTAACTATGTCTACAGATGGTGAATGTTGGAAATGGTGCTTTCTAAGGCTCCTTACAGTTCTTGTTCTTCAAGGGTAGAAAGTAAGGGAGACATGGTCAGATGTGCGCTAACTGTGTCTACAGATGGTGAATGTTGGAAAAGGTGCTTTCTGAGGCTCCTTACAGTTCTTGTTCATCAAGGGTAGAAAGTAAGGGAGACATGGTCAGATGTGCGCTAACTGTGTCTACAGATGGTGAATGTTTGAAATGGTGCTTTCTGAGGCTCATTACAGTTCTTGTTCATCAAGGGTAGAAAGTAAGGGAGACATGTTCAGATGTGCGCTAACTGTCTCTACAGATGGGGAATGTTGGAAATGGTGCCTTCTGAGCTCCTTACTGTTCTCCTTCACCTAGGGTAGTGAGTAAGGTAGACATGTACAGCTGTACGCTAACTATGTCTACAGATGGTGAATGTTGGAAATGGTGCTTTCTGAGGCTCCTTACAGTTCTTGTTCATCAAGGGTAGAAAGTAAGGGAGACATGGTCAGATGTGTGCTAACTGTGTCTACAGATGGTGAGTGTTGGAAATGGTGCTTTCTGAGGCTCCTTACAGTTCTTGTTCATCAAGGGTAGAAAGTAAGGGAGACATGGTCAGATGTGCGCTAACTGTGTCTACAGATGGTGAATGTTGGAAATGGTGCCTTCTGAGCTCCTTACTGTTCTCCTTCACCTAGGGTAGTGAGTAAGGTAGACGTGTACAGCTGTACGCTAACTATGTCTACAGATGGTGAACGTTGGAAATGGTGCTTTCTGAGGCTCCTTACAGTTCTTGTTCATCAAGGGTAGAAAGTAAGGGAGACATGGTCAGATGTGCGCTAACTGTGTCTACAGATGGTGAATGTTAGAAATGGTGCTTTCTGAGGCTCCTTACAGTTCTTGTTCATCAAGGGTAGAAAGTAAGGGAGACATGGTCAGATGTGCGCTAACTGTGTCTACAGATGGTGAATGTCTGAAATGGTGCTTTCTGAGGCTCCTTACAGTTTTTGTTCATCAAGGGTAGAAAGTAAGGGGTGACATGGTCAGATGTGCGCTAACTGTGTCTACAGATGGTGAATGTTGGAAACGGTGCTTTCTGAGGCTCCTTACAGTTCTTGTTCATCAAGGGTAGAAAGTAAGGGAGACATGGTCAGATGTGCGCTAACTGTGTCTACAGATGGTGAATGTTGGAAATGGTGCCTTCTGAGCTCCTTACTGTTCTCCTTCACCTAGGGTAGTGAGTAAGGTAGACGTGTACAGCTGTACGCTAACTATGTCTACAGATGGTGAATGTTGGAAATAGTGCTTTCTGAGGCTCCTTACAGTTCTTGTTCATCAAGGGTAGAAAGTAAGGCAGACATGGTCAGATGTGCGCTAACTGTGTCTACAGATAGTGAATGTTGGAAATGGTGCTTTCTGAGGCTCCTTACAGTTCTTGTTCATCAAGGGTAGAAAGTAAGGGACACATGGTCAGATGTGTGCTAACTGTGTCTACAGATGGTGAATGTTGGAAATGGTGCTTACTGAGGCTCCTTACAGTTCTTGTTCATCAAAGGTAGAAAGTAAGGGAGACATGGTCAGATGTGCGCTAACTGTGTCTACAGATGGTGAATGTTGGAAATGGTGCTTTCTGAGGCTCCTTACAGTTCTTGTTCATCAAGGGTAGAAAGTAAGGGAGACATGGTCAGATGTGCGCTAACTATGTCTACAGATGGTGAATGTTGGAAATGGTACTTTCTGAGGCTCCTTACAGTTCTTGTTCATCAAGGGTAGAAAGTAAGGGAGACATGGTCAGATGTGCGCTAACTGTGTCTACAGATGGTGAATGTTGGAAATGGTGCCTTCTGAGCTCCTTACTGTTCTCCTTCACCTAGGGTAGTGAGTAAGGTAGACGTGTACAGCTGTACGCTAACTATGTCTACAGATGGTGAATGTTGGAAATGGTGCTTTATGAGGCTCCTTACAGTTCTTGTTCATCAAGGGTAGAAAGTAAGGGAGACATGGGCAGATGTGCGCTAACTGTGTCTACAGATAGTGAATGTTGGAAATGGTGCTTTCTGAGGCCCCTGAAACTTCTTGTTCATCAAGGGTAGATAGTAAGGGAGACATGGTCAGATGTGCGCTAACAGTGTTTACAGATGGTGAATGTTGGAAATGGTGCTTTCTGAGGCTCCTTACAGTTCTTGTTCATCAAGGGTAGAAAGTAAGGGAGACATGGTCAGATGTGCGCTAACTATGTCTACAGATGGTGAATGTTGGAAATGGTGCCTCCTGAGCTCCTTACTGTTCTCCTTCACCTAGGTTAGTGAGTAAGGTAGACGTGTACAGCTGTACGCTAACTATGTCTACAGATGGTGAATGTTGGAAATGGTGCTTTCTGAGGCTCCTTACAGTTCTTGTTCATCAAGGGTAGGAAGTAAGGGAGACATGGTCAGATGTGCGCTAACTGTGTCTACAGATAGTGAATGTTGGAAATGGTGCTTTCTGAGGCTCCTTACAGTTCTTGTTCATCAAGGGTAGAAAGTAAGGGAGACATGGTCAGATGTGCGCTAAATGTGTCTACAGATGGTGAATGTTGGAAATGGTGCTTTCTGAGGCTCCTTACAGTTCTTGTTCATCAAGGGTAGAAAGTAAGGGAGACATGGTCAGATGTGCGCTAACTGTGTCTACAGATGGTGAATGTTGGAAATGGTGCCTCCTGAGCTCCTTACTGTTCTCCTTCACCTAGGTTAGTGAGTAAGGTAGACGTGTACAGCTGTACGCTAACTATGTCTACAGATGGTGAATGTTGGAAATGGTGCTTTCTGAGGCTCCTTATAGTTCTTGTTCATCAAGGGTAGGAAGTAAGGGAGACATGGTCAGATGTGCGCTAACTGTGTCTACAGATAGTGAATGTTGGAAATGGTGCTTTCTGAGGCTCCTTACAGTTCTTGTTCATCAAGGGTAGAAAGTAAGGGAGACGTGGTCAGATGTGCGCTAAATGTGTCTACAGATGGTGAATGTTGGAAATGGTGCTTTCTGAGGCTCCTTACAGTTCTTGTTCATCAAGGGTAGAAAGTAAGGGAGACATGGTCAGATGTGCGCTAACTGTGTCTGCAGATAGTGAATGTTGGAAATGGTGCTTTCTGAGGCTCCTTACAGTTCTTGTTCATCGAGGGTAGAAAGTAAGGGAGACATGGTCAGATGCGCGCTAACTGTGTCTACAGATGGTGAATGTTGGAAATGGTGCTTTCTGAGGCTCCTTACAGTTCTTGTTCATCAAGGGTAGAAAGTAAGGGAGACATGGACAGATGTGCGCTAACTGTGTCTACAGATGGTGAATGTTGGAAATGGTGCTTTCTGAGGCTCCTTACAGATCTTGTTCATCAAGATAGAAAGTAAGGGAGACATGGTCAGATGTGCGCTAACTGTGTACAGATGGTGAATGTTGGAAATTGTGCCTTCTGAGCTCCTTACTGTTCTCCTTCACCTAGGGTAGTGAGTAAGGTAGACGTGTACAGCTGTACGCTAACTATGTCTACAGATGGTGAATGTTGGAAATGGTGCTTTCTGAGGCTCCTTACAGTTCTTCTTCATCAAGGGTAGAAAGTAAGGGAGACATGGACAGATGTGCGCTAACTGTGTCTACAGATAGTGAATGTTGGAAATGGTGCTTTCTGAGGCTCCTTACAGTTCTTGTTCATCAAGGGTAGAAAGTAAGGGAGACATGGTCAGATGTGCGCTAACTGTGTCTACAGATGGTGAATGTTGGAAATGGTGGTTTCTGAGGCTAATTACAGTTCTTGTTCATCAAGGATAGAAAGTAAGGGAGACATGGTCAGATGTGCTCTAACTGTGTCTACAGGTGGTGAATGTTGGAAATGGTGCTTTCTGAGGCTCCTTACAGTTCTTGTTCATCAAGGGTAGAAAGTAAGGTAGACATGGTCAGATGTGCGCTAACTGTGTCTACAGATGGTGAATGTTGGAAATGGTGCCTTCTGAGCTCCTTACTGTTCTCCTTCACCTAGGGTAGTGAGTAAGGTAGACGTGTACAGCTGTACGCTAACTATGTCTACAGATGGTGAATGTTGGAAATGGTGCTTTCTGAGGCTCCTTACAGTTCTTGTTCATCAAGGGTAGAAATTAAGGGAGACATGGTCAGATGTGCGCTAACTGTGTCTACAGATGGTGAATGTTGGAAATGGTGCCTTCTGAGCTCCTTACTGTTCTCCTTCACCTAGGGTAGTGAGTAAGGTAGACGTGTAAAGCTGTACGCTAACTATGTCTACAGATGGTGAATGTTGGAAATGGTGCTTTCTGAGGCACCTTACAGTTCTTGTTCATCAAGGGTAGAAAGTAAGGGAGACATGGTCAGATGCTCGCTAACTGTGTCTACAGATGGTGAATGTTGGAAATGGTGCCTTCTGAGGCTCCTTGCAGTTCTTGTTCATCAAGGGTAGAAAGTAAGGGAGACATGGTCAGATGTGCGCTAACTGTGTCTACAGATGGTGAATGTTGGAAATGGTGCTTTCTGAGGCTCCTTACAGTTCTTGTTCATCAAAGGTAGAAAGTAAGGGAGACATGGTCAGATGTGCGCTAACTGTGTCTACAGATGGTGAATGTTGGAAATGGTGCCTTCTGAGCTCCTTACTGTTCTCCTTCATCTAGGGTAGTGAGTAAGGTAGACGTGTACAGCTGTACGCTAACTATGTCTACAGATGGTGAATGTTGGAAATGGTGCTTTCTGAGGCTCCTTACAGTTCTTGTTCATCAAGGGTAGAAAGTAAGGGACACATGGTCAGATGTGCGCTAACTGTGTCTACAGATGGTGAATGTTGGAAATGGTGCTTTCTGAGGCTCCTTACAGTTCTTGTTCATCAAGGGTAGAAAGTAAGGGAGACATGGTCAGATGTGCGCTAACTGTGTCTACAGATGGTGAATGTTGGAAATGGTGCCTTCTGAGCTCCTTACTGTTCTCCTTCACCTAGGGTAGTGAGTAAGGTAGACGTGTACAGCTGTACGCTAACTATGTCTACAGATGGTGAATGTTGGAAATGGTGCTTTCTGAGGCTCCTTACAGTTCCTGTTCATCAAGGGTAGAAAGTAAGGGAGACATGGTCAGATGTGCGCTAACTGTGTCTACAGTTGGTGAATGTTGGAAATGGTGCTTTCTGAGGCTCCTTACAGTTCTTGTTCATCAAGGGTACAAAGTAAGGGAGACATGGTCAGATGTGCGCTAACTGTGTCTACAGATGGTGAATGTAGGAAATGGTGCTTTCTGAGGCTCCTTACAGTTCTTGTTCATCAAGGGTAGAAAGTAAGGGAGACATGGTCAGATGTGCGCTAACTGTGTCTACAGATGGTGAATGTTGGAAATGGTGCTTTCTGAGGCTCCTTACAGTTCTTGTTCATCAAGGGTAGAAAGTAAGGGAGACATGGTCAGATGTGCGCTAACTGTGTCTACAGATGGTGAATTGTGGAAATGGTGCTTTCTGAGGCTCCTTACAGTTCTTGTTCATCAAGGAGAGAAAGTAAGGGAGACATGGTCAGATGTGCGCTAACTGTGTCTACAGATAGTGAATGTTGGAAATGGTGCTTTCTGAGGCTCCTTACAGTTATTGTTCATCAAGGGTAGAAAGTAAGGGAGACATGGTCAGATGTGCGCTAACTGTGTCTACAGATGGTGAATGTTGGAAATGGTGCTTTCTGAGGCTCCTTACAGTTCTTGTTCATCAAGGGTAGAAAGTAAGGGAGACATGGTGAGATGTGCGCTGACTGTGTCTACAGATGGTGAATGTTGGAAATGGTGCTTTCTGAGGCTCCTTACAGTTCTTGTTCATCAAGGGTAGAAAGTAAGGGAGACATGGTGAGATGTGCGCTGACTGTGTCTACAGATGGTGAATGTTGGAAATGCTGCTTTCTGAGGCTCCTTACAGATCTTGTATATCAAGGGTAGAAAGTAAGGGAGACATAGTCAGATGTGCGCTAACTGTGTCTACAGATGGTGAATGTTGGAAATGGTGCCTTCTGAGCTCCTTACTGTTCTCCTTCACCTAGGGTAGTGAGTAAGGTAGACGTGTACAGCTGTACGCTAACTATGTCTACAGATGGTGAATGTTGGAAATGGTGCTTTCTGAGGCTCCTTACAGTTCTTGTTCATCAAGGGTAGAATGTAAGGGAGACATGGTCAGATGCGCGCTAACTGTGTCTACAGATGGTGAATGTTGGAAATGGTGCTTTCTGAGGCTCCTTACAGTTCTTGTTCATCAAAGGTAGAAAGTAAGGGAGACATGGTCAGATGTGCGCTAACTGTGTCTACAGATGGTGAATGTTGGTAATGGTGCCTTCTGAGCTCCTTACTGTTCTCCTTCACCTAGGGTAGTGAGTAAGGTAGACGTGTACAGCTGTACGCTAACTATGTCTACAGATGGTGAATGTTGGAAATGCTGCTTTCTGAGGCTCAATACAGTTCTTGTTCATCAAGGGTAGAAAGTAAGGGAGACATGGTCAGATGTGCGCTAACTGTGTCTACAAATGGTGAATGTTGGAAATGGTTCTTTCTGAGGCTCCTTACAGTTCTTGTTCATCAAGGGTACAAAGTAAGGGAGACATGGTCAGATGTGCGCAAACTGTGTCTACAGATGGTGACTGTTGGAAACGGTGCTTTCTTAGGCTCCTTACAGTTCTTGTTCATCAAGGGTAGAAAGTAAGGGAGACATGGTGAGATGTGCGCTAACTGTGTCTACAGATGGTGAATGTTGTAAATGGTGCCTTCTGAGCTCTTTACTGTTTTCCTTCACCTAGGGTAGTGAGTAAGATAGACGTGTACAGCTGTACGCTAACTATGTCTACAGATGGTGAATGTTGGAAATGGTGCTTTCTGAGGCTCCTTACAGTTCTTGTTCATCAAGGGTAGATAGTAAGGGAGACATGGTCAGATGTGCGCTAACTGTGTCTACAGATGGTGAATGATGGAAATGGTGCCTTCTGAGCTCCTTACTGTTCTCCTTCACCTAGGGTAGTGAGTAAGGTAGACGTGTACAGCTGTACGCTAACTATGTCTACAGATGGTGAATGTTGGAAATGGTGCTTTCTCAGGCTCCTTACAGTTCTTGTTCATCAAGGGTAGATAGTAAGGGAGTCATGGTCAGATGTGCGCTAACTGTGCCTACAGATGGTGAATGTTAGAAATGGTGCTTTCTGAGGCTCCTTACAGTTCTTGTTCATCAAGGGTAGAAAGTAAGGGAGACATGGTCAGATGTGCGCTAACTGTGTCTACAGATGGTGAATGTTGAAAATGGTGCTTTCTGAGGCTCCTTACAGTTCTTGTTCATCAAGGGTAGAAAGTAAGGGAGACATGGTCAGATGTGCGCTGACTGTGTCTACAGAAAGTGAATGTTGGAAAAGGTGCTTTCTGAGGCTCCTTACAGTTCTTGTTCATCAAGGGTAGAAAGTAAGGGAGACATGGTCAGATGTGCGCTAACTGTGTCTACAGATGGTGAATGTTGGAAATGGTGCTTTCTGAGGCTCCTTACAGTTCTTGTTCATCAAGGGTAGAAAGTAAGGGAGACATGGTCAGATGTGCGCTAACTGTGTCTACAGATGGTGAATGGTGGAAATGGTGCTTTCTGAGGCTCCTTACAGTTATTGTTCATCAAGGGTAGAAAGTAAGGGAGACATGGTCAGATGTGCGCTAACTGTGTCTACAGATAGTGAATGTTGGAAATGGTGCTTTCTGAGGCTCCTTACAGTTATTGTTCATCAAGGGTAGAAAGTAAGGGAGACATGGTCAGATGTGCGCTAACTGTGTCTACAGATGGTGAATGTTTTAAATGGTGCTTTCTGAGTCTCCGTACAGTTCTTGTTCATCAAGGGTAGAAAGTAAGGGAGACATGGTGAGATGTGCGCTGACTGTGTCTACAGATGGTGAATGTTGGAAATGGTGTTTTCTGAGGCTCCTTACAGTTCTTGTTCATCAAGGGTAGAAAGTAAGGGAGACATGGTCAGATGTGCGCTAACTGTGTCTACAGATGGTGAATGTTGAAAATGGTGCCTTCTGAGCTCCTTACTGTTCTCCTTCACCTAAGGTAGACGTGTATGGCTGTACGCTAACTATGTCTACAGATGGTGAATGTTGGAAATGGTGCTTTCTGAGGCTCCTTACAGTTCTTGTTCATCAAGGGTAGAAAGTAAGGGAGACATGGTCAGATGCGCGCTAACTGTGTCTACAGATGGTGAATGTTGGAAATGGTGCTTTCTGAGCCTCCTTGCAGTTCTTGTTCATCAAGGGTAGAAAGTAAGGGAGACATGGTCAGATGTGCGCTAACTGTGTCTACAGATGGTGAATGTTGAAAATGGTGCTTTCTGAGGCTCCTTACAGTTCTTGTTCATCAAAGGTAGAAAGTAAGGGAGACATGGTCTGATGTGCGCTAACTGTGTCTACAGATGGTGAATGTTGGTAATGGTGCCTTCTGAGCTCCTTACTGTTCTCCTTCACCTAAGGTAGTGAGTAAGGTAGACGTGTACAGCTGTACGCTAACTATGTCTACAGATGGTGAAAGTTGGAAATGCTGCTTTCTGAGGCTCCTTACAGATCTTGTATATCAAGGGTAGAAAGTAAGGGAGACATGGTCAGATGTGCGCTAACTGTGTCTACAGATGGTGAATGTTGGAAATGGTGCCTTCTGAGCTCCTTACTGTTCTCCTTCACCTAGGGTAGTGAGTAAGGTAGACGTGTACAGCTGTACGCAAACTATGTCTACAGATGGTGAATGTTGGAAATGGTGCTTTCTGAGGCTCCTTACAGTTCTTGTTCATCAAGGGTAGAAAGTAAGGGAGACATGGTCAGATGTGCGCTAACTGTGTCTACAGATGGTGAATGGTGGAAATGGCACTTTCTGAGGCTCCTTACAGTTCTTGTTCATCAAGGGTAGAAAGTAAGGGAGACATGGTCAGATGTGCGCTAATTGTGTCTACAGATGGTGAATGTTGGAAATGGTGCCTTCTGAGCTCCTTACTGTTCTCCTTCACCTAGGGTAGTGAGTAAGGTAGACGTGTACAGCTGTACGCTAACTATGTCTACAGATGGTGAATGTTGGAAATGGTGCTTTCTGAGGCTCCTTACAGTTCTTGTTCATCAAGGGTAGAAAGTAAGGGAGACATGGTCAGATGCGCGCTAACTGTGTCTACAGATGGTGAAAGTTGGAAATGGTGCTTTTTGAGGCTCCTTACAGTTCTTGTACATCAAAGGTAGAAAGTAAGGGAGACATGGTCAGATGTGCGCTAACTGTGTCTACAGATGGTGAATGTTGGTAATGGTGCCTTCTGAGCTCCTTACTGTTCTCCTTCACCTAGGGTAGTGAGCAAGGTAGACGTGTACAGCTGTACGCTAACTATGTCTACAGATGGTGAATGTTGGAAATGCTGCTTTCTGAGGCTCAATACAGTTCTTGTTCATCAAGGGTAGAAAGTAAGGGAGACATGGTCAGATGTGCGCTAACTGTGTCTACAAATGGTGAATGTTGGAAATGGTTCTTTCTGAGGCTCCTTACAGTTCTTGTTCATCAAGGGTACAAAGTAAGGGAGACATGGTCAGATGTGCGCTAACTGTGTCTACAGATGGTGACTGTTGGAAACGGTGCTTTCTTAGGCTCCTTACAGTTCTTGTTCATCAAGGGTAGAAAGTAAGGGAGACATGGTGAGATGTGCGCTAACTGTGTCTACAGATGGTGAATGTTGTAAATGGTGCCTTCTGAGCTCTTTACTGTTTTCCTTCACCTAGGGTAGTGAGTAAGATAGACGTGTACAGCTGTACGCTAACTATGTCTACAGATGGTGAATGTTGGAAATGGTGCTTTCTGAGGCTCCTTACAGTTCTTGTTCATCAAGGGTAGATAGTAAGGGAGACATGGTCAGATGTGCGCTAACTGTGTCTACAGATGGTGAATGATGGAAGTGGTGCCTTCTGAGCTCCTTACTGTTCTCCTTCACCTAGGGTAGTGAGTAAGGTAGACGTGTACAGCTGTACGCTAACTATGTCTACAGATGGTGAATGTTGGAAATGGTGCTTTCTCAGGCTCCTTACAGTTCTTGTTCATCACGGGTAGATAGTAAGGGAGTCATGGTCAGATGTGCGCTAACTGTGCCTACAGATGGTGAATGTTAGAAATGGTGCTTTCTGAGGCTCCTTACAGTTCTTGTTCATCAAGGGTAGAAAGTAAGGGAGACATGGTCAGATGTGCGCTAACTGTGTCTACAGATGGTGAATGTTGAAAATGGTGCTTTCTGAGGCTCCTTACAGTTCTTGTTCATCAAGGGTAGAAAGTAAGGGAGACATGGTCAGATGTGCGCTGACTGTGTCTACAGAAAGTGAATGTTGGAAAAGGTGCTTTCTGAGGCTCCTTACAGTTCTTGTTCATCAAGGGTAGAAAGTAAGGGAGACATGGTCAGATGTGCGCTAACTGTGTCTACAGATGGTGAATGGTGGAAATGGTGCTTTCTGAGGCTCCTTACAGTTATTGTTCATCAAGGGTAGAAAGTAAGGGAGACATGGTCAGATGTGCGCTAACTGTGTCTACAGATAGTGAATGTTGGAAATGGTGCTTTCTGAGGCTCCTTACAGTTATTGTTCATCAAGGGTAGAAAGTAAGGGAGACATGGTCAGATGTGCGCTAACTGTGTCTACAGATGGTGAATGTTTTAAATGGTGCTTTCTGAGTCTCCGTACAGTTCTTGTTCATCAAGGGTAGAAAGTAAGGGAGACATGGTGAGATGTGCGCTGACTGTGTCTACAGATGGTGAATGTTGGAAATGGTGTTTTCTGAGGCTCCTTACAGTTCTTGTTCATCAAGGGTAGAAAGTAAGGGAGACATGGTCAGATGTGCGCTAACTGTGTCTACAGATGGTGAATGTTGAAAATGGTGCCTTCTGAGCTCCTTACTGTTCTCCTTCACCTAAGGTAGACGTGTACAGCTGTACGCTAACTATGTCTACAGATGGTGAATGTTGGAAATGGTGCTTTCTGAGGCTCCTTACAGTTCTTGTTCATCAAGGGTAGAAAGTAAGGGAGACATGGTCAGATGCGCGCTAACTGTGTCTACAGATGGTGAATGTTGGAAATGGTGCTTTCTGAGCCTCCTTGCAGTTCTTGTTCATCAAGGGTAGAAAGTAAGGGAGACATGGTCAGATGTGCGCTAACTGTGTCTACAGATGGTGAATGTTGGAAATGGTGCTTTCTGAGGCTCCGTACAGTTCTTGTTCATCAAAGGTAGAAAGTAAGGGAGACATGGTCTGATGTGCGCTAACTGTGTCTACAGATGGTGAATGTTGGTAATGGTGCCTTCTGAGCTCCTTACTGTTCTCCTTCACCTAGGGTAGTGAGTAAGGTAGACGTGTACAGCTGTACGCTAACTATGTCTACAGATGGTGAAAGTTGGAAATGCTGCTTTCTGAGGCTCCTTACAGATCTTGTATATCAAGGGTAGAAAGTAAGGGAGACATGGTCAGATGTGCGCTAACTGTGTCTACAGATGGTGAATGTTGGAAATGCAGCCTTCTGAGCTCCTTACTGTTCTCCTTCACCTAGGGTAGTGAGTAAGGTAGACGTGTACAGCTGTACGCAAACTATGTCTACAGATGGTGAATGTTGGAAATGGTGCTTTCTGAGGCTCCTTACAGTTCTTGTTCATCAAGGGTAGAAAGTAAGGGAGACATGGTCAGATGTGCGCTAACTGTGTCTACAGATGGTGAATGGTGGAAATGGCGCTTTCTGAGGCTCCTTACAGTTCTTGTTCATCAAGGGTAGAAAGTAAGGGAGACATGGTCAGATGTGCGCTAATTGTGTCTACAGATGGTGAATGTTGGAAATGGTGCCTTCTGAGCTCCTTACTGTTCTCCTTCACCTAGGGTAGTGAGTAAGGTAGACGTGTACAGCTGTACGCTAACTATGTCTACAGATGGTGAATGTTGGAAATGGTGCTTTCTGAGGCTCCTTACAGTTCTTGTTCATCAAAGGTAGAAAGTAAGGGAGACATGGTCAGATGTGCGCTAACTGTGTCTACAGATGGTGAATGTTGAAAATGGTGCCTTCTGAGCTCCTTACTGTTCTCCTTCACCTAAGGTAGACGTGTACAGCTGTACGCTAACTATGTCTACAGATGGTGAATGTTGGAAATGGTGCTTTCTGAGGCTCCTTACAGTTCTTGTTCATAAAGGGTAGAAAGTAAGGGAGACATGGTCAGATGTGCGCTAACTGTGTCTACAGATAGTGAATGTTGGAAATGGTGCTTTCTGAGGCTCCTTACAGTTTTTGTTCATCAAGGGTAGAAAGTAAAGGGGACATGGTCAGATGTGCGCTAATTGTGTCTACAGATGGTGAATGTTGGAAATGGTGCCTTCTGAGCTCCTTACTGTTCTCCTTCACCTAGGGTAGTGAGTAAGGTAGACGTGTACAGCTGTACGCTAACTATGTCTAAAAATGGTGAATGTTTGAAATGGTGCTTTCTGAGGCTCAATACAGTTCTTGTTCATCAAGGGTAGAAAGTAAGGGAGACATGGTCAGATGTGCGCTAACTGTGTCTACAAATGGTGAATGTTGGAAATGGTTCTTTCTGAGGCTCCTTACAGTTCTTGTTTATCAAGGGTACAAAGTAAGGGAGACATGGTCAGATGTGCGCTAACTGTGTCTACAGATGGTGACTGTTGGAAACGGTGCTTTCTTAGGCTCCTTACAGTTCTTGTTCATCAAGGGTAGAAAGTAAGGGAGACATGGTGAGATGTGCGCTAACTGTGTCTACAGATGGTGAATGTTGTAAATGGTGCCTTCTGAGCTCTTTACTGTTTTCCTTCACTTAGGGTAGTGAGTAAGATAGACGTGTACAGCTGTACGCTAACTATGTCTACAGATGGTGAATGTTGGAAATGGTGCTTTCTGAGGCTCCTTACAGTTCTTGTTCATCAAGGGTAGATAGTGAGGGAGACATGGTCAGATGTGCGCTAACTGTGTCTACAGATGGTGAATGTTGGAAATGGTGCCTTCTGAGCTCCTTACTGTTCTCCTTCACCTAGGGTAGTGAGTAAGGTAGACGTGTATAGCTGTACGCTAACTATGTCTACAGATGGTGAATGTTGGAAGTGGTGCTTTCTGAGGCTCCTTACAGTTCTTGTTCATCAAGGGTAGAAAGTAAGGGAGACATGGTCAGATGTGCGCTAACTGTGTCTACAGATGGTGAATGTTGGAAATGGTGCCTTCTGAGCTCCTTACTGTTCTCCTTCACCTAGGGTAGTCAGTAAGGTAGACGTGTACAGCTGTACGCTAACTATGTCTAAAAATGGTGAATGTTGGAAATGGTGCTTTCTGAGGCTCCTTACAGTTCTTGTTCATCAAGGGTAGAAAGTAAGGGAGACATGGTCAGATGTGCGCTAACTGTGTCTACAGATGGTGAATGTTGGAAATGGTGCCTTCTTAGCTCCTTACTGTTCTCCTTCACCTAGGGTAGTGAGTAACGTAGACGTGTACAGCTGTACGCTAACTATGTCTACAGATGGTGAATGTTGGAAATGGTGCTTTCTGAGGCTCAATACAGTTCTTGTTCATCAAGGGTAGAAAGTAAGGGAGACATGGTCAGATGTGCGCTAACTGTGTCTACAGATGGTGAATGTTGGAAATGATGCTTTCTGAGGCTCCTTACAGTTCTTGTTCATCAATTGTAGAAAGTAAGGGAGACATGGTCAGATGTGCGCTAACTGTGTCTACAGATGGTAAATGTTTTAAATGGTGCTTTCTGAAGCTCCTTACAGTTCTTGTTCATCAAGGGTAGAAAGTAAGGGAGACATGGTCAGATGTGCGCTAACTGTGTCTACAGATGGTGAATGTTGGAAATGATGCTTTCTGAGGCTCCTTACAGTTGTTGTTCATCAAGGGTAGAAAGTAAGGGGGACATGGTCAGATGTGCGCTAACTGTGTCTACAGATGGTGAATGTTGGAAATGGTGCTTTCTGAGGCTCCTTACAGTTCTTGTTCATCAATGGTAGAAAGTAAGGGAGACATGGTCAGATGTGCGCTAACTGTGTCTACAGATGGTGAATGTTGGAAATGGTGCTTTCTGAGCTCCTTACTGTTCTCCTTCACCTAGGGTAGTGAGTAACGTAGACGTGTACAGCTGTACGCTAACTATGTCTACAGATGGTGAATGTTGGAAATGGTGCTTTCTGAGGCTCAATACAGTTCTTGTTCATCAAGGGTAGAAAGTAAGGGAGACATGGTCAGATGTGCGCTAACTGTGTCTACAGATGGTGAATGTTGGAAATGATGCTTTCTGAGGCTCCTTACAGTTCTTGTTCATCAAGGGTAGAAAGTAAGGGAGACATGGTCAGATGTGCGCTAACTGTGTCTACAGATGGTGAATGTTGGAAATGGTGCTTTCTGAGGCTCCTTACAGTTCTTGTTCATCAAGGGTAGAAAGTAAGGGACACATGGTCAGATGTGCGCTAACTGTGTCTACAGATGGTGAATGTTGGAAATGGTGCCTTCTGAGCTCCTTACTGTTCTCCTTCACCTAGGGTACTGAGTAAGGTAGACGTGTACAGCTGTACGCTAACTATGTCTACAGATGGTGAATGTTGGAAATGGTGCTTTCTGAGGCTCTTTACAGTTCTTGTTCGTCAAGGATAGAAAGTAAGGGAGACATGGTCAGATGTGCACTAACTGTGCCTACAGATGGTGAATGTTGGAAATGGTGCTTTCTGAGGCTCCTAACAGTTCTTGTTCATCAAGGGTAGAAAGTAAGGGAGACATGGTCAGATGTGCGCTAACTGTGTCTACAGATGGTGAATGTTGGAAATGGTGCTTTCTGAGGCTCCTTACAGTTCTTGTTCATCAAGGGTAGAAACTAAGGGAGACATGGTCAGATGTGCGCTAACTGTGTCTACAGATAGTGAATGTTGGAAATGGTGCTTTCTGAGGCTCCTTACAGATCTTGTTCATCAAGGGTAGAAAGTAAGGGAGACATGGTCAGATGTGCGCTAACTGTGTCTACAGATGGTAAATGTTTTAAATGGTGCTTTCTGAAGCTCCTTACAGTTCTTGTTCATCAAGGGTAGAAAGTAAGGGAGACATGGTCAGATGTGCGCTAACTGTGTCTACAGATGGTGAATGTTGGAAATGATGCTTTCTGAGGCTCCTTACAGTTGTTGTTCATCAAGGGTAGAAAGTAAGGGAGACATGGTCAGATGTGCGCTAACTGTGTCTACAGATGGTGAATGTTGGAAATGGTGCTTTCTGAGGCTCCTTAAAGTTCTTGTTCATCAATGGTAGAAAGTAAGGGAGACATGGTCAGATGTGCGCTAACTGTGTCTACAGATGGTGAACGTTGAAAATGGTGCCTTCTGAGCTCCTTACTGTTCTCCTTCACCTAGGGTAGTGAGTAAGGTAGACGTGTACAGCTGTACGCTAACTATCTCTACAGATGGTGAATGTTGGAAATGGTGCTTTCTGAGGCTCCTTACAGTTCTTGTTCATCAAGGGTAGAAAGTAAGGGAGACATGGTCAGATGTGCGCTAACTGTGTCTACAGATGGTGAATGTTGGAAATGGTGCTTTCTGAGGCTCCTTACAGTTCTTGTTCATCAAGGGTAGAAAGTAAGGGAGACATGGTCAGATGTTCGCTAACTGTGTCTACAGATGGTGAATGTTGGAAATGGTGCCTTCTGAGCTCCTTACTGTTCTCCTTCACCTAGGGTAGTGAGTAAGGTAGACGTGTACAGCTGTACGCTAACTATGTCTACAGATGGTGAATGTTGGAAATGGTGCTTTCTAAGGCTCAATACAGTTCTTGTTCATCAAGGGTAGAAAGTAAGGGAGACATGGTCAGATGTGCGCTAACTGTGTCTACAGATGGTGAATGTTGGAAATGATGCTTTCTGACGCTCCTTACAGTTCTTGTTCATCAAGGGTAGAAAGTAAGGGAGACATGGTGAGTTGTGCGCTAACTGTGTCTACAGATGGTGAATGTTGGAAATGGTGCTTTCTGAGGCTCCTTACAGTTCTGTTCATCAAGGGTAGAAAGTAAGGGAGACATGGTCAGATGTGCGCTAACTGTGTCTACAGATAGTGAATGTTGGAAATGGTGCTTTCTGAGGCTCCTTACAGTTCTTGTTCATCAAGGGTAGAAAGTAAGGGAGACATGGTCAGATGTGTGCTAACTGTGTCTACAAATGGTAAATGTTTTAAATGGTGCTTTCTCAGGCTCCTTACAGTTCTTGTTCATCAAGGGTAGAAAGTAAGGGAGACATGGTCAGATGTGCGCTAACTGTGTCTACAGATGGTGAATGTTGGAAATGGTGCCTTCTGAGCTCCTTACTGTTTTCCTTCACCTAGGGTAGTGAGTAAGGTAGACGTGTACAGCTGTACGCTAACTATGTCTACAGATGGTGAATGTTGGAAATGGTGCTTTCTGAGGCTCCTTACAGTTCTTGTTCATCAAGGGTAGAAAGTTAGGGAGACATGGTCAGATGTGCGCTAACTGTGTCTACAGATGGTAATTGTTGGAAATGGTGCTTTCTGAGGCTCCTTACAGTTCTTGTTCATCAAGGGTAGAAAGTAAGGGAGACATGGTCAGATGTGCGCTAACTGTGTCTACAGATGGTGAATGTTGGAAATGGTGCCTTCTGAGCTCCTTACTGTTCTCCTTCACCTAGGGTAGTGAGTAAGGTAGACGTGTACAGCTGTACGCTAACTATGTCTACAGATGGTGAATGTTGGAAATGGTGCTTTCTGAGGCTCCTTACAGTTCTTGTTCATCAAGGGTAGAAAGTAAGGGAGATATGGTCAGATGTGCGCTAACTGTATCTACAGATGGTGAATGTTGGAAATGGTGCTTTCTAAGGCTCCTTACAGTTCTTGTTCATCAAGGGTAGAAAGTAAGGGAGACATGGTCAGATGTGCGCTAACTGTGTCTACAGATGGTGAATGTTGGAAATGGTGCTTTCTGAGGCTCCTTACAGTTCTTGTTCATCAAGGGTAGAAAGTAAGGGAGACATGGCCAGATGTGCGCTAACTGTGTCTACAGATGCTGAATGTTGGAAATGGTGCTTTCTGAGGCTCCTTACAGTTCTTGTTCATCAAGGGTAGAAAGTAAGGGAGACATGGTCAGATGTGCGCTAACTGTGTCTACAGATGGTGAATGTTGGAAATGGTGCTTTCTGAGCTCCTTACTGTTCTCCTTCACCTAGGGTAGTGAGTAACGTAGACGTGTACAGCTGTACGCTAACTATGTCTACAGATGGTGAATGTTGGAAATGGTGCTTTCTGAGGCTCAATACAGTTCTTGTTCATCAAGGGTAGAAAGTAAGGGAGACATGGTCAGATGTGCGCTAACTGTGTCTACAGATGGTGAATGTTGGAAATGATGCTTTCTGAGGCTCCTTACAGTTCTTGTTCATCAAGGGTAGAAAGTAAGGGAGACATGGTCAGATGTGCGCTAACTGTGTCTACAGATGGTGAATGTTGGAAATGGTGCTTTCTGAGGCTCCTTACAGTTCTTGTTCATCAAGGGTAGAAAGTAAGGGACACATGGTCAGATGTGCGCTAACTGTGTCTACAGATGGTGAATGTTGGAAATGGTGCTTTCTGAGGCTCCTTACAATTCTTGTTCATCAAGGGTAGAAAGTAAGGGAGACATGGTGAGATGTGCGCTAACTGTGTCTACATATGGTGAATGTTGGAAATGGTGCCTTCTGAGCTCCTTACTGTTCTCCTTCACCTAGGGTACTGAGTAAGGTAGACGTGTACAGCTGTACGCTAACTATGTCTACAGATGGTGAATGTTGGAAATGGTGCTTTCTGAGGCTCTTTACAGTTCTTGTTCATCAAGGATAGAAAGTAAGGGAGACATGGTCAGATGTGCACTAACTGTGCCTACAGATGGTGAATGTTGGAAATGGTGCTTTCTGAGGCTCCTAACAGTTCTTGTTCATCAAGGGTAGAAAGTAAGGGAGACATGGTCAGATGTGCGCTAACTGTGTCTACAGATGGTGAATGTTGGAAATGGTGCTTTCTGAGGCTCCTTACAGTTCTTGTTCATCAAGGGTAGAAACTAAGGGAGACATGGTCAGATGTGCGCTAACTGTGTCTACAGATAGTGAATGTTGGAAATGGTGCTTTCTGAGGCTCCTTACAGATCTTGTTCATCAAGGGTAGAAAGTAAGGGAGACATGGTCAGATGTGCGCTAACTGTGTCTACAGATGGTAAATGTTTTAAATGGTGCTTTCTGAAGCTCCTTACAGTTCTTGTTCATCAAGGGTAGAAAGTAAGGGAGACATGGTCAGATGTGCGCTAACTGTGTCTACAGATGGTGAATGTTGGAAATGATGCTTTCTGAGGCTCCTTACAGTTGTTGTTCATCAAGGGTAGAAAGTAAGGGAGACATGGTCAGATGTGCGCTAACTGTGTCTACAGATGGTGAATGTTGGAAATGGTGCTTTCTGAGGCTCCTTAAAGTTCTTGTTCATCAATGGTAGAAAGTAAGGGAGACATGGTCAGATGTGCGCTAACTGTGTCTACAGATGGTGAACGTTGAAAATGGTGCCTTCTGAGCTCCTTACTGTTCTCCTTCACCTAGGGTAGTGAGTAAGGTAGACGTGTACAGCTGTACGCTAACTATCTCTACAGATGGTGAATGTTGGAAATGGTGCTTTCTGAGGCTCCTTACAGTTCTTGTTCATCAAGGGTAGAAAGTAAGGGAGACATGGTCAGATGTGCGCTAACTGTGTCTACAGATGGTGAATGTTGGAAATGGTTCTTTCTGAGGCTCCTTACAGTTCTTGTTCATCAAGGGTAGAAAGTAAGGGAGACATGGTCAGATGTTCGCTAACTGTGTCTACAGATGGTGAATGTTAAAAATGGTGCCTTCTGAGCTCCTTACTGTTCTCCTTCACCTAGGGTAGTGAGTAAGGTAGACGTGTACAGCTGTACGCTAACTATGTCTACAGATGGTGAATGTTGGAAATGGTGCTTTCTGAGGCTCAATACAGTTCTTGTTCATCAAGGGTAGAAAGTAAGGGAGACATGGTCAGATGTGCGCTAACTGTGTCTACAGATGGTGAATGTTGGAAATGATGCTTTCTGAGGCTCCTTACAGTTCTTGTTCATCAACGGTAGAAAGTAAGTGAGACATGGTGAGTTGTGCGCTAACTGTGTCTACAGATGGTGAATGTTGGAAATGGTGCTTTCTGAGGCTCCTTACAGTTCTGTTCATCAAAGGTAGAAAGTAAGGGAGACATGGTCAGATGTGCGCTAACTGTGTCTACAGATGGTGAATGTTGGAAATGGTGCCTTCTGAGCTCCTTACTGTTCTCCTTCACCTAGGGTAGTGAGTAAGGTAGACGTGTACAGCTGTACGCTAACTATGTCTTCAGATGGTGAATGTTGGAAATGGTGCTTTCTGAGTCTCCTTACAGTTCTTGTTCATCAAGGGTAGAAAGTAAAAGAGACATGGTCAGATGTGCGCTAACTGTGTCTACAGATAGTGAATGTTGGAAATGGTGCTTTCTGAGGCTCCTTACAGTTCTTGCTCATCAAGGGTAGAAAGTAAGGGAGACATGGTCAGATGTGCGCTAACTGTGTCTACAGATGGTGAATGTCGGAAATGGTGCTTTCTGAGGCTCCTTACAGTTCTTGTTCATCAAGGGTAGAGCGTAAGGGAGACATGGTCAGATGTGCGCTAACTGTGTCTACAGATGGTGAATGTTGGAAATGGTGCCTTCTGAGCTCCTTACTTTCTCCTTCACCTAGGGTAGTGAGTAAGGTAGACTTGTACAGCTGTACGCTAACTATGTCTACAGATGGTGAATGTTGGAAATGGTGCTTTCTGAGGCTCCTTACAGTTCTTGTTCATCAAGGGTAGAAAGTAAGGGAGACATGGTCAGATGTGCGCTAACTGTGTCTACAGATGGTGAATGTTGGAAATGGTGCTTTCTGAGGCTCCTTACAGTTCTTGTTCATCAAGGGTAGAAAGTAAGGGAGACATGGTCAGATGTGCGCTAACTGTGTCTACAGATGGTGAATGTTGGAAATGGTGCTTTCTGAGGCTCCTTACAGTTCTTGTTCATCAAGGGTAGAAAGTAAGGGAGACATGGTCAGATGTGCGCTAACTGTGTCTACAGATAGTGAATGTTGGAAATGGTGCTTTCTGAGGCTCCTTACAGTTCTTGTTCATCAAGGGTAGAAAGTAAGGGAGACATGGTCAGATGTGCGCTAACTGTGTCTACAGATGGTGAATGTTGGAAATGGTGCTTTCTGAGGCTCCTTACAGTTCTTGTTCATAAAGTGTAGAAAGTAAGGGAGACATGGTCAGATGTGCGCTAACTGTGTCTACAGATGGTGAATGTTGGAAATGGTGCCTTCTGAGCACCTTACTGTTCTCCTTCACCTAGGGTAGTGAGTAAGGTAGACGTGTACAGCTGTACGCTAACTATGGCTACACATGGTGAATGTTGGAAATGGTGCTTTCTGAGGCTCCTTACAGTTCTTGTTCTTCAAGAGTAGAAAGTAAGGGAGACATGGTCAGATGTGCGCTAACAGTGTCTACAGATAGTGAATGTTGGAAATGGTGCTTTCTGAGGCTCCTTACAGTTCTTGTTCATCAAGGGTAGAAAGTAAGGGAGACATGGTCAGATGTGCGCTAACTGTGTCTACAGATGGTGAATGTTGGAATTGGTGCCTTCTGAGCTCCTTACTGTTCTCCTTCACCTAGGGTAGTGAGTAAGGTAGACGTGTACAGCTGTACGCTAACTATGTCTACAGATGGTGAATGTTGGAAATGGTGCTTTCTGAGGCTCCTTACAGTTCTTGTTCATCAGGGGTAGAAAGTAAGGGAGACATGGTCAGATGTGCGCTAACTGTGTCTACAGATGGTGAATGTTGGAAAAGGTGCTTTCTGAGGCTCCTTACAGTTCTTGTTCATCAAGAGTAGAAAGTAAGGGAGACATGGTGAGATGTGTGCTAACTGTGTCTACAGATGGTGAATGTTGGAAATGGTGCTTTCTGAGGCTCCTTACAGTTCTTGTACATCAAGGGTAGAAAGTAAGGGAGACATAGTCAGATGTGCGCTAACTGTGTTTACAGATGGTGAATGTTGGAAATGGTGCTTTCTGAGGCTCCTTACAGTTCTTGATCATCAAGGGTAGAAAGTAAGGAAGACATGGTCAGATGTGCGCTAACTGTGTCTACAGATGGTGAATGTTGGAAATGGTGCTTTCTGAGCTCCTTACTGTTGTCCTTCACCTAGGGTAGTGAGTAAGGTAACGTGTACAGCTGTACGCTAACTATGTCTACAGATGGTGAATGTTGGAAATGGTGCTTTCTGAGGCTCCTTACAGTTCTTGTTCATCAAGGGTAGAAAGTATGGGAGACATGGTCAGATGTGCGCTAACTGTGTCTACAGATGGTGAATGTTGGAAATGGTGCTTTCTGAGGCTCCTTACAGTTCTTGTTCATCAAGGGTAGAAAGTAAGGGAGACATGGTCAGATGTGCGCTAACTGTGTCTATATATGGTGAATGTTGAAAATGGTGCTTTTTGAGGCTCCTTCCAGTTCTTGTTCATCAAGGGTAGAAAGTAAGGGAGACATGGTCAGATGTGCGCTAACTGTGTCTACAGATGGTGAATGTTGGTAATGGTGCCTTCTGAGCTCCTTACTCTTCTCCTTCACCTAGGGTAGTGAGTAAGGTAGACGTGTACAGCTGTACGCTAACTATGTCTACAGATGGTGAATGTTGGAAATGCTGCTTTCTGAGGCTCCTTACAGTTCTTGTTCATCAAGGGTAGAAGGTAAGGGAGACATGGTCAGATGTGCGCTAACTGTGTCTACAGATAGTGAATGTTGGAAATGGTGCTTTCTGAGGCTCCTTACAGTTATTGTTCATCAAGGGTAGAAAGTAAGGGAGACATGGTCAGATGTGCGCTAACTGTGTCTACAGATGGTGAATGTTGGAAATGGTGCTTTCTGAGGCTCCTTACAGTTCTTGTTCATCAAGGGTAGAAAGTAAGGGAGACATGGTCAGATGTGCGCTGACTGTGTCTACAGATGGTGAATGTTGGAAATGGTGCTTTCTGTAGCTCCTTACAGTTCTTGTTCATCAAGGGTAGAAAGGAAGGGAGACATGGTGAGATGTGCGCTGACTGTGTCTACAGATGGTGAATGTTGAAATGGTGCTTTCTGAGGCTCCTTACAGTTCTTGTTCATCAAGGGTAGAAAGTTAGGGAGACATGGTCAGATGTGCGCTAACTGTGTCTACAGATGGTGAATGTTGGAAATGGTGCTTTCTGAGGCTCCGTACAGTTCTTGTTCATCAAGGGTAGAAAGTAAGGGAGACATGGTCAGATGTGCGCTAACTGTGTCTACAGATGGTGGATGTTGGAAATGGTGCTTTCTGAGGCTCCTAACAGTTCTTGTTCATCAAGGGTAGAAAGTAAGGGAGACATGGTCAGATGTGCGCTGACTGTGTCTACAGATAGTGAATGTTGGAAATGGTTCTTTCTGAGGCTCCTTACAGTTCTTGTTCATCAAGGGTAGAAAGTAAGGGAGACATGGTGAGATGTGCGCTGACTGTGTCTACAGATGGTGAATGTTGGAAATGGTGCTTTCTGAGGCTCCTTACAGTTCTTGTTCATCAAGGGTAGAAAGTAAGGGAGACATGGTCAGATGTGCGCTAACTGTGTCTACAGATGGTGAATGTTGGAAATGGTACCTTCTGAGCTCCTTACTGTTCTCCTTCACCTAAGGTAGACGTGTACAGCTGTACGCTAACTATGTCTACAGATGGTGAATGTTGGAAATGCTGCTTTCTGAGGCTCCTTACAGATCTTGTATATCAAGGGTAGAAAGTAAGGGAGACATAGTCAGATGTGCGCTAACTGTGTCTACAGATGGTGAATGTTGGAAATGGTGCCTTCTGAGCTCCTTACTGTTCTCCTTCACCTAGGGTAGTGAGTAAGGTAGACGTGTACAGCTGTACGCTAACTATGTCTACAGATGGTGAATGTTGGAAATGGTGCTTTCTGAGGCTCCTTACAGTTCTTGTTCATCAAGGGTAGAATGTAAGGGAGACATGGTCAGATGCGCGGTAACTGTGTCTACAGATGGTGAATGTTGGAAATGGTGCTTTCTGAGCTCCTTACTGTTCTCCTTCACCTAGGGTAGTGAGTAACGTAGACGTGTACAGCTGTACGCTAACTATGTCTACAGATGGTGAATGTTGGAAATGGTGCTTTCTGAGGCTCAATACAGTTCTTGTTCATCAAGGGTAGAAAGTAAGGGAGACATGGTCAGATGTGCGCTAACTGTGTCTACAGATGGTGAATGTTGGAAATGATGCTTTCTGAGGCTCCTTACAGTTCTTGTTCATCAAGGGTAGAAAGTAAGGGAGACATGGTCAGATGTGCGCTAACTGTGTCTACAGATGGTGAATGTTGGAAATGGTGCTTTCTGAGGCTCCTTACAATTCTTGTTCATCAAGGGTAGAAAGTAAGGGAGACATGGTGAGATGTGCGCTAACTGTGTCTACAGATGGTGAATGTTGGAAATGGTGCTTTCTGAGCTCCTTACTGTTCTCCTTCACCTAGGGTAGTGAGTAACGTAGACGTGTACAGCTGTACGCTAACTATGTCTACAGATGGTGAATGTTGGAATGGTGCTTTCTGAGGCTCAATACAGTTCTTGTTCATCAAGGGTAGAAAGTAAGGGAGACATGGTCAGATGTGCGCTAACTGTGTCTACAGATGGTGAATGATGGAAATGATGCTTTCTGAGGCTCCTTACAGTTCTTGTTCATCAAGGGTAGAAAGTAAGGGAGACATGGTCAGATGTGCGCTAACTGTGTCTACAGATGGTGAATGTTGGAAATGGTGCTTTCTGAGGCTCCTTACAGTTCTTGTTCATCAAGGGTAGAAAGTAAGGGACACATGGTCAGATGTGCGCTAACTGTGTCTACAGATGGTGAATGTTGGAAATGGTGCTTTCTGAGGCTCCTTACAATTCTTGTTCATCAAGGGTAGAAAGTAAGGGAGACATGGTGAGATGTGCGCTAACTGTGTCTACAGATGGTGAATGTTGGAAATGGTGCCTTCTGAGCTCCTTACTGTTCTCCTTCACCTAGGGTACTGAGTAAGGTAGACGTGTACAGCTGTACGCTAACTATGTCTACAGATGGTGAATGTTGGAAATGGTGCTTTCTGAGGCTCTTTACAGTTCTTGTTCATCAAGGATAGAAAGTAAGGGAGACATGGTCAGATGTGCACTAACTGTGCCTACAGATGGTGAATGTTGGAAATGGTGCTTTCTGAGGCTCCTAACAGTTCTTGTTCATCAAGGGTAGAAAGTAAGGGAGACATGGTCAGATGTGCGCTAACTGTGTCTACAGATGGTGAATGTTGGAAATGGTGCTTTCTGAGGCTCCTTACAGTTCTTGTTCATCAAGGGTAGAAACTAAGGGAGACATGGTCAGATGTGCGCTAACTGTGTCTACAGATAGTGAATGTTGGAAATGGTGCTTTCTGAGGCTCCTTACAGATCTTGTTCATCAAGGGTAGAAAGTAAGGGAGACATGGTCAGATGTGCGCTAACTGTGTCTACAGATGGTAAATGTTTTAAATGGTGCTTTCTGAAGCTCCTTACAGTTCTTGTTCATCAAGGGTAGAAAGTAAGGGAGACATGGTCAGATGTGCGCTAACTGTGTCTACAGATGGTGAATGTTGGAAATGATGCTTTCTGAGGCTCCTTACAGTTGTTGTTCATCAAGGGTAGAAAGTAAGGGAGACATGGTCAGATGTGCGCTAACTGTGTCTACAGATGGTGAATGTTGGAAATGGTGCTTTCTGAGGCTCCTTACAGTTCTTGTTCATCAAGGGTAGAAAGTAAGGGAGACATGGTCAGATGTTCGCTAACTGTGTCTACAGATGGTGAATGTTGGAAATGGTGCCTTCTGAGCTCCTTACTGTTCTCCTTCACCTAGGGTAGTGAGTAAGGTAGACGTGTACAGCTGTACGCTAACTATCTCTACAGATGGTGAATGTTGGAAATGGTGCTTTCTGAGGCTCCTTACAGTTCTTGTTCATCAAGGGTAGAAAGTAAGGGAGACATGGTCAGATGTGCGCTAACTGTGTCTACAGATGGTGAATGTTGGAAATGGTGCTTTCTGAGGCTCCTTACAGTTCTTGTTCATCAAGGGTAGAAAGTAAGGGAGACATGGTCAGATGTTCGCTAACTGTGTCTACAGATGGTGAATGTTGGAAATGGTGCCTTCTGAGCTCCTTACTGTTCTCCTTCACCTAGGGTAGTGAGTAAGGTAGACGTGTACAGCTGTACGCTAACTATGTCTACAGATGGTGAATGTTGGAAATGGTGCTTTCTAAGGCTCAATACAGTTCTTGTTCATCAAGGGTAGAAAGTAAGGGAGACATGGTCAGATGTGCGCTAACTGTGTCTACAGATGGTGAATGTTGGAAATGATGCTTTCTGACGCTCCTTACAGTTCTTGTTCATCAAGGGTAGAAAGTAAGGGAGACATGGTGAGTTGTGCGCTAACTGTGTCTACAGATGGTGAATGTTGGAAATGGTGCTTTCTGAGGCTCCTTACAGTTCTGTTCATCAAGGGTAGAAAGTAAGGGAGACATGGTCAGATGTGCGCTAACTGTGTCTACAGATAGTGAATGTTGGAAATGGTGCTTTCTGAGGCTCCTTACAGTTCTTGTTCATCAAGGGTAGAAAGTAAGGGAGACATGGTCAGATGTGTGCTAACTGTGTCTACAGATGGTAAATGTTTTAAATGGTGCTTTCTCAGGCTCCTTACAGTTCTTGTTCATCAAGGGTAGAAAGTAAGGGAGACATGGTCAGATGTGCGCTAACTGTGTCTACAGATGGTGAATGTTGGAAATGGTGCCTTCTGAGCTCCTTACTGTTTTCCTTCACCTAGGGTAGTGAGTAAGGTAGACGTGTACAGCTGTACGCTAACTATGTCTACAGATGGTGAATGTTGGAAATGGTGCTTTCTGAGGCTCCTTACAGTTCTTGTTCATCAAGGGTAGAAAGTTAGGGAGACATTTTCAGATGTGCGCTAACTGTGTCTACAGATGGTAATTGTTGGAAATGGTGCTTTCTGAGGCTCCTTACAGTTCTTGTTCATCAAGGGTAGAAAGTAAGGGAGACATGGTCAGATGTGCGCTAACTGTGTCTACAGATGGTGAATGTTGGAAATGGTGCCTTCTGAGCTCCTTACTGTTCTCCTTCACCTAGGGTAGTGAGTAAGGTAGACGTGTACAGCTGTACGCTAACTATGTCTACAGATGGTGAATGTTGGAAATGGTGCTTTCTGAGGCTCCTTACAGTTCTTGTTCATCAAGGGTAGAAAGTAAGGGAGATATGGTCAGATGTGCGCTAACTGTATCTACAGATGGTGAATGTTGGAAATGGTGCTTTCTGAGGCTCCTTACAGTTCTTGTTCATCAAGGGTAGAAAGTAAGGGAGACATGGTCAGATGTGCGCTAACTGTGTCTACAGATGGTGAATGTTGGAAATGGTGCTTTCTGAGGCTCCTTACAGTTCTTGTTCATCAAGGGTAGAAAGTAAGGGAGACATGGCCAGATGTGCGCTAACTGTGTCTACAGATGCTGAATGTTGGAAATGGTGCTTTCTGAGGCTCCTTACAGTTCTTGTTCATCAAGGGTAGAAAGTAAGGGAGACATGGTCAGATGTGCGCTAACTGTGTCTACAGATGGTGAATGTTGGAAATGGTGCTTTCTGAGCTCCTTACTGTTCTCCTTCACCTAGGGTAGTGAGTAACGTAGACGTGTACAGCTGTACGCTAACTATGTCTACAGATGGTGAATGTTGGAAATGGTGCTTTCTGAGGCTCAATACAGTTCTTGTTCATCAAGGGTAGAAAGTAAGGGAGACATGGTCAGATGTGCGCTAACTGTGTCTACAGATGGTGAATGTTGGAAATGATGCTTTCTGAGGCTCCTTACAGTTCTTGTTCATCAAGGGTAGAAAGTAAGGGAGACATGGTCAGATGTGCGCTAACTGTGTCTACAGATGGTGAATGTTGGAAATGGTGCTTTCTGAGGCTCCTTACAGTTCTTGTTCATCAAGGGTAGAAAGTAAGGGACACATGGTCAGATGTGCGCTAACTGTGTCTACAGATGGTGAATGTTGGAAATGGTGCTTTCTGAGGCTCCTTACAATTCTTGTTCATCAAGGGTAGAAAGTAAGGGAGACATTGTGAGATGTGCGCTAACTGTGTCTACATATGGTGAATGTTGGAAATGGTGCCTTCTGAGCTCCTTACTGTTCTCCTTCACCTAGGGTACTGAGTAAGGTAGACGTGTACAGCTGTACGCTAACTATGTCTACAGATGGTGAATGTTGGAAATGGTGCTTTCTGAGGCTCTTTACAGTTCTTGTTCATCAAGGATAGAAAGTAAGGGAGACATGGTCAGATGTGCACTAACTGTGCCTACAGATGGTGAATGTTGGAAATGGTGCTTTCTGAGGCTCCTAACAGTTCTTGTTCATCAAGGGTAGAAAGTAAGGGAGACATGGTCAGATGTGCGCTAACTGTGTCTACAGATGGTGAATGTTGGAAATGGTGCTTTCTGAGGCTCCTTACAGTTCTTGTTCATCAAGGGTAGAAACTAAGGGAGACATGGTCAGATGTGCGCTAACTGTGTCTACAGATAGTGAATGTTGGAAATGGTGCTTTCTGAGGCTCCTTACAGATCTTGTTCATCAAGGGTAGAAAGTAAGGGAGACATGGTCAGATGTGCGCTAACTGTGTCTACAGATGGTAAATGTTTTAAATGGTGCTTTCTGAAGCTCCTTACAGTTCTTGTTCATCAAGGGTAGAAAGTAAGGGAGACATGGTCAGATGTGCGCTAACTGTGTCTACAGATGGTGAATGTTGGAAATGATGCTTTCTGAGGCTCCTTACAGTTGTTGTTCATCAAGGGTAGAAAGTAAGGGAGACATGGTCAGATGTGCGCTAACTGTGTCTACAGATGGTGAATGTTGGAAATGGTGCTTTCTGAGGCTCCTTAAAGTTCTTGTTCATCAATGGTAGAATGTAAGGGAGACATGGTCAGATGTGCGCTAACTGTGTCTACAGATGGTGAACGTTGAAAATGGTGCCTTCTGAGCTCCTTACTGTTCTCCTTCACCTAGGGTAGTGAGTAAGGTAGACGTGTACAGCTGTACGCTAACTATCTCTACAGATGGTGAATGTTGGAAATGGTGCTTTCTGAGGCTCCTTACAGTTCTTGTTCATCAAGGGTAGAAAGTAAGGGAGACATGGTCAGATGTGCGCTAACTGTGTCTACAGATGGTGAATGTTGGAAATGGTTCTTTCTGAGGCTCCTTACAGTTCTTGTTCATCAAGGGTAGAAAGTAAGGGAGACATGGTCAGATGTTCGCTAACTGTGTCTACAGATGGTGAATGTTAAAAATGGTGCCTTCTGAGCTCCTTACTGTTCTCCTTCACCTAGGGTAGTGAGTAAGGTAGACGTGTACAGCTGTACGCTAACTATGTCTACAGATGGTGAATGTTGGAAATGGTGCTTTCTGAGGCTCAATACAGTTCTTGTTCATCAAGGGTAGAAAGTAAGGGAGACATGGTCAGATGTGCGCTAACTGTGTCTACAGATGGTGAATGTTGGAAATGATGCTTTCTGAGGCTCCTTACAGTTCTTGTTCATCAACGGTAGAAAGTAAGTGAGACATGGTGAGTTGTGCGCTAACTGTGTCTACAGATGGTGAATGTTGGAAATGGTGCTTTCTGAGGCTCCTTACAGTTCTGTTCATCAAAGGTAGAAAGTAAGGGAGACATGGTCAGATGTGCGCTAACTGTGTCTACAGATAGTGAATGTTGGAAATGGTGCTTTCTGAGGCTCCTTACAGTTCTTGTTCATCAAGGGTAGAAAGTAAGGGAGACATGGTCAGATGTGCGCTAACTGTGTCTACAGATGGTGAATGTTGGAAATGGTGCCTTCTGAGCTCCTTACTGTTCTCCTTCACCTAGGGTAGTGAGTAAGGTAGACGTGTACAGCTGTACGCTAACTATGTCTTCAGATGGTGAATGTTGGAAATGGTGCTTTCTGAGTCTCCTTACAGTTCTTGTTCATCAAGGGTAGAAAGTAAAAGAGACATGGTCAGATGTGCGCTAACTGTGTCTACAGATAGTGAATGTTGGAAATGGTGCTTTCTGAGGCTCCTTACAGTTCTTGCTCATCAAGGGTAGAAAGTAAGGGAGACATGGTCAGATGTGCGCTAACTGTGTCTACAGATGGTGAATGTCGGAAATGGTGCTTTCTGAGGCTCCTTACAGTTCTTGTTCATCAAGGGTAGAGCGTAAGGGAGACATGGTCAGATGTGCGCTAACTGTGTCTACAGATGGTGAATGTTGGAAATGGTGCCTTCTGAGCTCCTTACTTTCTCCTTCACCTAGGGTAGTGAGTAAGGTAGACTTGTACAGCTGTACGCTAACTATGTCTACAGATGGTGAATGTTGGAAATGGTGCTTTCTGAGGCTCCTTACAGTTCTTGTTCATCAAGGGTAGAAAGTAAGGGAGACATGGTCAGATGTGCGCTAACTGTGTCTACAGATGGTGAATGTTGGAAATGGTGCTTTCTGAGGCTCCTTACAGTTCTTGTTCATCAAGGGTAGAAAGTAAGGGAGACATGGTCAGATGTGCGCTAACTGTGTCTACAGATGGTGAATGTTGGAAATGGTGCTTTCTGAGGCTCCTTACAGTTCTTGTTCATCAAGGGTAGAAAGTAAGGGAGACATGGTCAGATGTGCGCTAACTGTGTCTACAGATAGTGAATGTTGGAAATGGTGCTTTCTGAGGCTCCTTACAGTTCTTGTTCATCAAGGGTAGAAAGTAAGGGAGACATGGTCAGATGTGCGCTAACTGTGTCTACAGATGGTGAATGTTGGAAATGGTGCTTTCTGAGGCTCCTTACAGTTCTTGTTCATAAAGTGTAGAAAGTAAGGGAGACATGGTCAGATGTGCGCTAACTGTGTCTACAGATGGTGAATGTTGGAAATGGTGCCTTCTGAGCACCTTACTGTTCTCCTTCACCTAGGGTAGTGAGTAAGGTAGACGTGTACAGCTGTACGCTAACTATGGCTACACATGGTGAATGTTGGAAATGGTGCTTTCTGAGGCTCCTTACAGTTCTTGTTCTTCAAGAGTAGAAAGTAAGGGAGACATGGTCAGATGTGCGCTAACAGTGTCTACAGATAGTGAATGTTGGAAATGGTGCTTTCTGAGGCTCCTTACAGTTCTTGTTCATCAAGGGTAGAAAGTAAGGGAGACATGGTCAGATGTGCGCTAACTGTGTCTACAGATGGTGAATGTTGGAATTGGTGCCTTCTGAGCTCCTTACTGTTCTCCTTCACCTAGGGTAGTGAGTAAGGTAGACGTGTACAGCTGTACGCTAACTATGTCTACAGATGGTGAATGTTGGAAATGGTGCTTTCTGAGGCTCCTTACAGTTCTTGTTCATCAGGGGTAGAAAGTAAGGGAGACATGGTCAGATGTGCGCTAACTGTGTCTACAGATGGTGAATGTTGGAAAAGGTGCTTTCTGAGGCTCCTTACAGTTCTTGTTCATCAAGAGTAGAAAGTAAGGGAGACATGGTGAGATGTGTGCTAACTGTGTCTACAGATGGTGAATGTTGGAAATGGTGCTTTCTGAGGCTCCTTACAGTTCTTGTACATCAAGGGTAGAAAGTAAGGGAGTCATAGTCAGATGTGCGCTAACTGTGTTTACAGATGGTGAATGTTGGAAATGGTGCTTTCTGAGGCTCCTTACAGTTCTTGATCATCAAGGGTAGAAAGTAAGGAAGACATGGTCAGATGTGCGCTAACTGTGTCTACAGATGGTGAATGTTGGAAATGGTGCTTTCTGAGCTCCTTACTGTTGTCCTTCACCTAGGGTAGTGAGTAAGGTAACGTGTACAGCTGTACGCTAACTATGTCTACAGATGGTGAATGTTGGAAATGGTGCTTTCTGAGGCTCCTTACAGTTCTTGTTCATCAAGGGTAGAAAGTATGGGAGACATGGTCAGATGTGCGCTAACTGTGTCTACAGATGGTGAATGTTGGAAATGGTGCTTTCTGAGGCTCCTTACAGTTCTTGTTCATCAAGGGTAGAAAGTAAGGGAGACATGGTCAGATGTGCGCTAACTGTGTCTATATATGGTGAATGTTGAAAATGGTGCTTTTTGAGGCTCCTTCCAGTTCTTGTTCATCAAGGGTAGAAAGTAAGGGAGACATGGTCAGATGTGCGCTAACTGTGTCTACAGATGGTGAATGTTGGTAATGGTGCCTTCTGAGCTCCTTACTCTTCTCCTTCACCTAGGGTAGTGAGTAAGGTAGACGTGTACAGCTGTACGCTAACTATGTCTACAGATGGTGAATGTTGGAAATGCTGCTTTCTGAGGCTCCTTACAGTTCTTGTTCATCAAGGGTAGAAGGTAAGGGAGACATGGTCAGATGTGCGCTAACTGTGTCTACAGATAGTGAATGTTGGAAATGGTGCTTTCTGAGGCTCCTTACAGTTATTGTTCATCAAGGGTAGAAAGTAAGGGAGACATGGTCAGATGTGCGCTAACTGTGTCTACAGATGGTGAATGTTGGAAATGGTGCTTTCTGAGGCTCCTTACAGTTCTTGTTCATCAAGGGTAGAAAGTAAGGGAGACATGGTCAGATGTGCGCTGACTGTGTCTACAGATGGTGAATGTTGGAAATGGTGCTTTCTGTAGCTCCTTACAGTTCTTGTTCATCAAGGGTAGAAAGTAAGGGAGACATGGTGAGATGTGCGCTGACTGTGTCTACAGATGGTGAATGTTGAAATGGTGCTTTCTGAGGCTCCTTACAGTTCTTGTTCATCAAGGGTAGAAAGTTAGGGAGACATGGTCAGATGTGCGCTAACTGTGTCTACAGATGGTGAATGTTGGAAATGGTGCTTTCTGAGGCTCCTTACAGTTCTTGTTCATCAAGGGTAGAAAGTAAGGGAGACATGGTCAGATGTGCGCTAACTGTGTCTACAGATGGTGGATGTTGGAAATGGTGCTTTCTGAGGCTCCTAACAGTTCTTGTTCATCAAGGGTAGAAAGTAAGGGAGACATGGTCAGATGTGCGCTGACTGTGTCTACAGATAGTGAATGTTGGAAATGGTTCTTTCTGAGGCTCCTTACAGTTCTTGTTCATCAAGGGTAGAAAGTAAGGGAGACATGGTCAGATGTGCGCTAACTGTGTCTACAGATGGTGAATGTTGGAAATGGTGCTTTCTGAGGCTCCTTACAGTTCTTGTTCATCAAGGGTAGAAAGTAAGGGAGACATGGTCAGATGTGCGCTAACTGTGTCTACAGATGGTGAATTGTGGAAATGGTGCTTTCTGAGGCTCCTTACAATTCTTGTTCATCAAGGGTAGAAAGTAAGGGAGACATGGTCAGATGTGCGCTAACTGTGTCTACAGATAGTGAATGTTGGAAATGGTGCTTTCTGAGGCTCCTTACAGTTATTGTTCATCAAGGGTAGAAAGTAAGGGAGACATGGTCAGATGTGCGCTAACTGTGTCTACAGATGGTGAATGTTGGAAATGGTGCTTTCTGAGGCTCCTTACAGTTCTTGTTCATCAAGGGTAGAAAGTAAGGGAGACATGGTGAGATGTGCGCTGACTGTGTCTACAGATGGTGAATGTTGGAAATGGTGCTTTCTGAGGCTCCTTACAGTTCTTGTTCATCAAGGGTAGAAAGTAAGGGAGACATGGTCAGATGTGCGCTAACTGTGTCTACAGATGGTGAATGTTGGAAATGGTACCTTCTGAGCTCCTTACTGTTCTCCTTCACCTAAGGTAGACGTGTACAGCTGTACGCTAACTATGTCTACAGATGGTGAATGTTGGAAATGCTGCTTTCTGAGGCTCCTTACAGATCTTGTATATCAAGGGTAGAAAGTAAGGGAGACATAGTCAGATGTGCGCTAACTGTGTCTACAGATGGTGAATGTTGGAAATGGTGCCTTCTGAGCTCCTTACTGTTCTCCTTCACCTAGGGTAGTGAGTAAGGTAGACGTGTACAGCTGTACGCTAACTATGTCTACAGATGGTGAATGTTGGAAATGGTGCTTTCTGAGGCTCCTTACAGTTCTTGTTCATCAAGGGTAGAATGTAAGGGAGACATGGTCAGATGCGCGGTAACTGTGTCTACAGATGGTGAATGTTGGAAATGGTGCTTTCTGAGGCTCCTTACAGTTCTTGTTCATCAAAGGTAGAAAGTAAGGAAGACATGGTCAGATGTGCGCTAACTGTGTCTACAGATGGTGAATGTTGGTAATGGTGCCTTCTGAGCTCCTTACTGTTCTCCTTCACCTAGGGTAGTGAGTAAGGTAGACGTGTACAGCTGTACGCTAACTATGTCTACAGATGGTGAATGTTGGAAATGCTGCTTTCTGAGGCTCCTTACAGTTCTTGTTCATCAAGGGTAGAAAGTAAGGGAGACATGGTCAGATGTGCGCTAACTGTGTCTACAGATAGTGAATGTTGGAAATGGTGCTTTCTGAGGCTCCTTACAGTTTTTGTTCATCAAGGGTAGAAAGTAAGGGAGACATGGTCAGATGTGCGCTAATTGTGTCTACAGATGGTGAATGTTGGAAATGGTGCCTTCTGAGCTCCTTACTGTTCTCCTTCACCTATGGTAGTGAGTAAGGTAGACGTGTACAGCTGTACGCTAACTATGTCTAAAAATGGTGAATGTTGGAAATGGTGCTTTCTGAGGCTCCTTACAGTTCTTGTTCATCAAGGGTAGAAAGTAAGGGAGACATGGTCAGATATGCGCTAACTGTGTCTACAGATGGTGAATGTTGGAAATGGTGCCTTCTGAGCTCCTTACTGTTCTCCTTCACCTAGGGTAGTGAGTAAGGTAGACGTGTACAGCTGTACGCTAACTATGTCTACAGATGGTGAATGTTGGAAATGGTGCTTTCTGAGGCTCAATACAGTTCTTGTTCATCAAGGGTAGAAAGTAAGGGAGACATGGTCAGATGTGCGCTAACTGTGTCTACAAATGGTGAATGTTGGAAATGGTTCTTTCTGAGGCTCCTTACAGTTCTTGTTCATCAAGGGTACAAAGTAAGGGAGACATGGTCAGATGTGCGCTAACTGTGTCTACAGATGGTGACTGTTGGAAACGGTGCTTTCTTAGGCTCCTTACAGTTCTTGTTCATCAAGGGTAGAAAGTAAGGGAGACATGGTGAGATGTGCGCTAACTGTGTCTACAGATGGTGAATGTTGTAAATGGTGCCTTCTGAGCTCTTTACTGTTTTCCTTCACCTAGGGTAGTGAGTAAGATAGACGTGTACAGCTGTACGCTAACTATGTCTACAGATGGTGAATGTTGGAAATGGTGCTTTCTGAGGCTCCTTACAGTTCTTGTTCATCAAGGGTAGATAGTAAGGGAGACATGGTCAGATGTGCGCTAACTGTGTCTACAGATGGTGAATGATGGAAATGGTGCCTTCTGAGCTCCTTACTGTTCTCCTTCACCTAGGGTAGTGAGTACGGTAGACGTGTACAGCTGTACGCTAACTATGTCTACAGATGGTGAATGTTGGAAATGGTGCTTTCTCAGGCTCCTTACAGTTCTTGTTCATCAAGGGTAGATAGTAAGGGAGTCATGGTCAGATGTGCGCTAACTGTGCCTACAGATGGTGAATGTTAGAAATGGTGCTTTCTGAGGCTCCTTACAGTTCTTGTTCATCAAGGGTAGAAAGTAAGGGAGACATGGTCAGATGTGCGCTAACTGTGTCTACAGATGGTGAATGTTGAAAATGGTGCTTTCTGAGGCTCCTTACAGTTCTTGTTCATCAAGGGTAGAAAGTAAGGGAGACATGGTCAGATGTGCGCTGACTGTGTCTACAGAAAGTGAATGTTGGAAAAGGTGCTTTCTGAGGCTCCTTACAGTTCTTGTTCATCAAGGGTAGAAAGTAAGGGAGACATGGTCAGATGTGCGCTAACTGTGTCTACAGATGGTGAATGTTGGAAATGGTGCTTTCTGAGGCTCCTTACAGTTCTTGTTCATCAAGGGTAGAAAGTAAGGGGGACATGGTCAGATGTGCGCTAACTGTGTCTACAGATGGTGAATGGTGGAAATGGTGCTTTCTGAGGCTCCTTACAGTTATTGTTCATCAAGGGTAGAAAGTAAGGGAGACATGGTCAGATGTGCGCTAACTGTGTCTACAGATAGTGAATGTTGGAAATGGTGCTTTCTGAGGCTCCTTACAGTTATTGTTCATCAAGGGTAGAAAGTAAGGGAGACATGGTCAGATGTGCGCTAACTGTGTCTACAGATGGTGAATGTTTTAAATGGTGCTATCTGAGTCTCCGTACAGTTCTTGTTCATCAAGGGTAGAAAGTAAGGGAGACATGGTGAGATGTGCGCTGACTGTGTCTACAGATGGTGAATGTTGGAAATGGTGTTTTCTGAGGCTCCTTACAGTTCTTGTTCATCAAGGGTAGAAAGTAAAGGAGACATGGTCAGATGTGCGCTAACTGTGTCTACAGATGGTGAATGTTGAAAATGGTGCCTTCTGAGCTCCTTACTGTTCTCCTTCACCTAAGGTAGACGTGTACAGCTGTACGCTAACTATGTCTACAGATGGTGAATGTTGGAAATGGTGCTTTCTGAGGCTCCTTACAGTTCTTGTTCATCAAGGGTAGAAAGTAAGGGAGACATGGTCAGATGCGCGCTAACTGTGTCTACAGATGGTGAATGTTGGAAATGGTGCTTTCTGAGCCTCCTTGCAGTTCTTGTTCATCAAGGGTAGAAAGTAAGGGAGACATGGTCAGATGTGCGCTAACTGTGTCTACAGATGGTGAACGTTGGAAATGGTGCTTTCTGAGGCTCCTTACAGTTCTTGTTCATCAAAGGTAGAAAGTAAGGGAGACATGGTCTGATGTGCGCTAACTGTGTCTACAGATGGTGAATGTTGGTAATGGTGCCTTCTGAGCTCCTTACTGTTCTCCTTCACCTAGGGTAGTGAGTAAGGTAGACGTGTACAGCTGTACGCTAACTATGTCTACAGATGGTGAAAGTTGGAAATGCTGCTTTCTGAGGCTCCTTACAGATCTTGTATATCAAGGGTAGAAAGTAAGGGAGACATGGTCAGATGTGCGCTAACTGTGTCTACAGATGGTGAATGTTGGAAATGGTGCCTTCTGAGCTCCTTACTGTTCTCCTTCACCTAGGGTAGTGAGTAAGGTAGACGTGTACAGCTGTACGCAAACTATGTCTACAGATGGTGAATGTTGGAAATGGTGCTTTCTGAGGCTCCTTACAGTTCTTGTTCATCAAGGGTAGAAAGTAAGGGAGACATGGTCAGATGTGCGCTAACTGTGTCTACAGATGGTGAATGGTGGAAATGGCGCTTTCTGAGGCTCCTTACAGTTCTTGTTCATCAAGGGTAGAAAGTAAGCGAGACATGGTCAGATGTGCGCTAATTGTGTCTACAGATGGTGAATGTTGGAAATGGTGCCTTCTGAGCTCCTTACTGTTCTCCTTCACCTAGGGTAGTGAGTAAGGTAGACGTGTACAGCTGTACGCTAACTATGTCTACAGATGGTGAATGTTGGTAATGGTGCTTTCTGAGGCTCCTTACAGTTCTTGTTCATCAAGGGTAGAAAGTAAGGGAGACATGGTCAGATGTGCGCTAACTGTGTCTACAGATGGTGAATGTTGAAAATGGTGCCTTCTGAGCTCCTTACTGTTCTCCTTCACCTAAGGTAGACGTGTACAGCTGTACGCTAACTATGTCTACAGATGGTGAATGTTGGAAATGGTGCTTTCTGAGGCTCCTTACAGTTCTTGTTCATCAAGGGTAGAAAGTAAGGGAGACATGGTCAGATGTGCGCTAACTGTGTCTACAGATAGTGAATGTTGGAAATGGTGCTTTCTGAGGCTCCTTACAGTTTTTGTTCATCAAGGGTAGAAAGTAAGGGAGACATGGTCAGATGTGCGCTAATTGTGTCTACAGATGGTGAATGTTGGAAATGGTGCCTTCTGAGCTCCTTACTGTTCTCCTTCACCTAGGGTAGTGAGTTAGGTAGACGTGTACAGCTGTACGCTAACTATGTCTAAAAATGGTGAATGTTTGAAATGGTGCTTTCTGAGGCTCAATACAGTTCTTGTTCATCAAGGGTAGAAAGTAAGGGAGACATGGTCAGATGTGCGCTAACTGTGTCTACAAATGGTGAATGTTGGAAATGGTTCTTTCTGAGGCTCCTTACAGTTCTTGTTTATCAAGGGTACAAAGTAAGGGAGACATGGTCAGATGTGCGCTAACTGTGTCTACAGATGGTGACTGTTGGAAACGGTGCTTTCTTAGGCTCCTTACAGTTCTTGTTCATCAAGGGTAGAAAGTAAGGGAGACATGGTGAGATGTGCGCTAACTGTGTCTACAGATGGTGAATGTTGTAAATGGTGCCTTCTGAGCTCTTTACTGTTTTCCTTCACTTAGGGTAGTGAGTAAGATAGACGTGTACAGCTGTACGCTAACTATGTCTACAGATGGTGAATGTTGGAAATGGTGCTTTCTGAGGCTCCTTACAGTTCTTGTTCATCAAGGGTAGATAGTGAGGGAGACATGGTCAGATGTGCGCTAACTGTGTCTACAGATGGTGAATGTTGGAAATGGTGCCTTCTGAGCTCCTTACTGTTCTCCTTCACCTAGGGTAGTGAGTAAGGTAGACGTGTATAGCTGTACGCTAACTATGTCTACAGATGGTGAATGTTGGAAGTGGTGCTTTCTGAGGCTCCTTACAGTTCTTGTTCATCAAGGGTAGAAAGTAAGGGAGACATGGTCAGATGTGCGCTAACTGTGTCTACAGATGGTGAATGTTGGAAATGGTGCCTTCTGAGCTCCTTACTGTTCTCCTTCACCTAGGGTAGTCAGTAAGGTAGACGTGTACAGCTGTACGCTAACTATGTCTAAAAATGGTGAATGTTGGAAATGGTGCTTTCTGAGGCTCCTTACAGTTCTTGTTCATCAAGGGTAGAAAGTAAGGGAGACATGGTCAGATGTGCGCTAACTGTGTCTACAGATGGTGAATGTTGGAAATGGTGCCTTCTGAGCTCCTTACTGTTCTCCTTCACCTAGGGTAGTGAGTAACGTAGACGTGTACAGCTGTACGCTAACTATGTCTACAGATGGTGAATGTTGGAAATGGTGCTTTCTGAGGCTCAATACAGTTCTTGTTCATCAAGGGTAGAAAGTAAGGGAGACACGGTCAGATGTGCGCTAACTGTGTCTACAGATGGTGAATGTTGGAAGTGATGCTTTCTGAGGCTCCTTACAGTTCTTGTTCATCAAGGTTAGAAAGTAAGGGAGACATGGTCAGATGTGCGCTAACTGTTTCTACAGATGGTGAATGTTGTAAATGGTGCTTTCTGAGGCTCCTTACAATTCTTGTTCATCAAGGGTAGAAAGTAAGGGAGACATTGTCAGATGTGCGCTAACTGTGTCTACAGATAGTGAATGTTGGTAATGGTGCTTTCTGAGGCTCCTTACAGTTCTTGTTCATCAATTGTAGAAAGTAAGGGAGACATGGTCAGATGTGCGCTAACTGTGTCTACAGATGGTAAATGTTTTAAATGGTGCTTTCTGAAGCTCCTTACAGTTCTTGTTCATCAAGGGTAGAAAGTAAGGGAGACATGGTCAGATGTGCGCTAACTGTGTCTACAGATGGTGAATGTTGGAAATGATGCTTTCTGAGGCTCCTTACAGTTGTTGTTCATCAAGGGTAGAAAGTAAGGGGGACATGGTCAGATGTGCGCTAACTGTGTCTACAGATGGTGAATGTTGGAAATGGTGCTTTCTGAGGCTCCTTACAGTTCTTGTTCATCAATGGTAGAAAGTAAGGGAGACATGGTCAGATGTGCGCTAACTGTGTCTACAGATGGTGAATGTTGGAAATGGTGCTTTCTGAGCTCCTTACTGTTCTCCTTCACCTAGGGTAGTGAGTAACGTAGACGTGTACAGCTGTACGCTAACTATGTCTACAGATGGTGAATGTTGGAAATGGTGCTTTCTGAGGCTCAATACAGTTCTTGTTCATCAAGGGTAGAAAGTAAGGGAGACATGGTCAGATGTGCGCTAACTGTGTCTACAGATGGTGAATGTTGGAAATGATGCTTTCTGAGGCTCCTTACAGTTCTTGTTCATCAAGGGTAGAAAGTAAGGGAGACATGGTCAGATGTGCGCTAACTGTGTCTACAGATGGTGAATGTTGGAAATGGTGCTTTCTGAGGCTCCTTACAGTTCTTGTTCATCAAGGGTAGAAAGTAAGGGACACATGGTCAGATGTGCGCTAACTGTGTCTACAGATGGTGAATGTTGGAAATGGTGCTTTCTGAGGCTCCTTACAATTCTTGTTCATCAAGGGTAGAAAGTAAGGGAGACATGGTGAGATGTGCGCTAACTGTGTCCACAGATGGTGAATGTTGGAAATGGTGCCTTCTGAGCTCCTTACTGTTCTCCTTCACCTAGGGTACTGAGTAAGGTAGACGTGTACAGCTGTACGCTAACTATGTATACAGATGGTGAATGTTGGAAATGGTGCTTTCTGAGGCTCTTTACAGTTCTTGTTCATCAAGGATAGAAAGTAAGGGAGACATGGTCAGATGTGCACTAACTGTGCCTACAGATGGTGAATGTTGGAAATGGTGCTTTCTGAGGCTCCTAACAGTTCTAGTTCATCAAGGGTAGAAAGTAAGGGAGACATGGTCAGATGTGCGCTAACTGTGTCTACAGATGGTGAATGTTGGAAATGGTGCTTTCTGAGGCTCCTTACAGTTCTTGTTCATCAAGGGTAGAAACTAAGGGAGACATGGTCAGATGTGCGCTAACTGTGTCTACAGATAGTGAATGTTGGAAATGGTGCTTTCTGAGGCTCCTTACAGATCTTGTTCATCAAGGGTAGAAAGTAAGGGAGATATGGTCAGATGTGCGCTAACTGTGTCTACAGATGGTAAATGTTTTAAATGGTGCTTTCTGAAGCTCCTTACAGTTCTTGTTCATCAAGGGTAGAAAGTAAGGGAGACATGGTCAGATGTGCGCTAACTGTGTCTACAGATGGTGAATGTTGGAAATGATGCTTTCTGAGGCTCCTTACAGTTGTTGTTCATCAAGGGTAGAAAGTAAGGGAGACATGGTCAGATGTGCGCTAACTGTGTCTACAGATGGTGAATGTTGGAAATGGTGCTTTCTGAGGCTCCTTAAAGTTCTTGTTCATCAATGGTAGAAAGTAAGGGAGACATGGTCAGATGTGCGCTAACTGTGTCTACAGATGGTGAACGTTGAAAATGGTGCCTTCTGAGCTCCTTACTGTTCTCCTTCACCTAGGGTAGTGAGTAAGGTAGACGTGTACAGCTGTACGCTAACTATCTCTACAGATGGTGAATGTTGGAAATGGTGCTTTCTGAGGCTCCTTACAGTTCTTGTTCATCAAGGGTAGAAAGTAAGGGAGACATGGTCAGATGTGCGCTAACTGTGTCTACAGATGGTGAATGTTGGAAATGGTGCTTTCTGAGGCTCCTTACAGTTCTTGTTCATCAAGGGTAGAAAGTAAGGGAGACATGGTCAGATGTTCGCTAACTGTGTCTACAGATGGTGAATGTTGGAAATGGTGCCTTCTGAGCTCCTTACTGTTCTCCTTCACCTAGGGTAGTGAGTAAGGTAGACGTGTACAGCTGTACGCTAACTATGTCTACAGATGGTGAATGTTGGAAATGGTGCTTTCTGAGGCACCAATACAGTTCTTGTTCATCAAGGGTAGAAAGTAAGGGAGACATGGTCAGATGTGCGCTAACTGTGTCTACAGATGGTGAATGTTGGAAATGATGCTTTCTGAGGCTCCTTACAGTTCTTGTTCATCAAGGGTAGAAAGTAAGGGAGACATGGTGAGTTGTGCGCTAACTGTGTCTACAGATGGTGAATGTTGGAAATGGTGCTTTCTGAGGCTCCTTACAGTTCTGTTCATCAAGGGTAGAAAGTAAGGGAGACATGGTCAGATGTGCGCTAACTGTGTCTACAGATAGTGAATGTTGGAAATGGTGCTTTCTGAGGCTCCTTACAGTTCTTGTTCATCAAGGGTAGAAAGTAAGGGAGACATGGTCAGATGTGTGCTAACTGTGTCTACAGATGGTAAATGTTTTAAATGGTGCTTTCTCAGGCTCCTTACAGTTCTTGTTCATCAAGGGTAGAAAGTAAGGGAGACATGGTCAGATGTGCGCTAACTGTGTCTACAGATGGTGAATGTTGGAAATGGTGCCTTCTGAGCTCCTTACTGTTTTCCTTCACCTAGGGTAGTGAGTAAGGTAGACGTGTACAGCTGTACGCTAACTATGTCTACAGATGGTGAATGTTGGAAATGGTGCTTTCTGAGGCTCCTTACAGTTCTTGTTCATCAAGGGTAGAAAGTTAGGGAGACATGGTCAGATGTGCGCTAACTGTGTCTACAGATGGTAATTGTTGGAAATGGTGCTTTCTGAGGCTCCTTACAGTTCTTGTTCATCAAGGGTAGAAAGTAAGGGAGACATGGTCAGATGTGCGCTAACTGTGTCTACAGATGGTGAATGTTGGAAATGGTGCCTTCTGAGCTGCTTACTGTTCTCCTTCACCTAGGGTAGTGAGTAAGGTAGACGTGTACAGCTGTACGATAACTATGTCTACAGATGGTGAATGTTGGAAATGGTGCTTTCTGAGGCTCCTTACAGTTCTTGTTCATCAAGGGTAGAATGTAAGGGAGATATGGTCAGATGTGCGCTAACTGTATCTACAGATGGTGAATGTTGGAAATGGTGCTTTCTGAGGCTCCTTACAGTTCTTGTTCATCAAGGGTAGAAAGTAAGGGAGACATGGTCAGATGTGCGCTAACTGTGTCTACAGATGGTGAATGTTGGAAATGGTGCTTTCTGAGCTCCTTACTGTTCTCCTTCACCTAGGGTAGTGAGTAACGTAGACGTGTACAGCTGTACGCTAACTATGTCTACAGATGGTGAATGTTGGAAATGGTGCTTTCTGAGGCTCAATACAGTTCTTGTTCATCAAGGGTAGAAAGTAAGGGAGACATGGTCAGATGTGCGCTAACTGTGTCTACAGATGGTGAATGTTGGAAATGATGCTTTCTGAGGCTCCTTACAGTTCTTGTTCATCAAGGGTAGAAAGTAAGGGAGACATGGTCAGATGTGCGCTAACTGTGTCTACAGATGGTGAATGTTGGAAATGGTGCTTTCTGAGGCTCCTTACAGTTCTTGTTCATCAAGGGTAGAAAGTAAGGGACACATGGTCAGATGTGCGCTAACTGTGTCTACAGATGGTGAATGTTGGAAATGGTGCTTTCTGAGGCTCCTTACAATTCTTGTTCATCAAGGGTAGAAAGTAAGGGAGACATGGTGAGATGTGCGCTAACTGTGTCTACAGATGGTGAATGTTGGAAATGGTGCCTTCTGAGCTCCTTACTGTTCTCCTTCACCTAGGGTACTGAGTAAGGTAGACGTGTACAGCTGTACGCTAACTATGTCTACAGATGGTGAATGTTGGAAACGGTGCTTTCTGAGGCTCTTTACAGTTCTTGTTCATCAAGGATAGAAAGTAAGGGAGACATGGTCAGATGTGCACTAACTGTGCCTACAGATTGTGAATGTTGGAAATGGTGCTTTCTGAGGCTCCTAACAGTTCTTGTTCATCAAGGGTAGAAAGTAAGGGAGACATGGTCAGATGTGCGCTAACTGTGTCTACAGATGGTGAATGTTGGAAATGGTGCTTTCTGAGGCTCCTTACAGTTCTTGTTCATCAAGGGTAGAAACTAAGGGAGACATGGTCAGATGTGCGCTAACTGTGTCTACAGATAGTGAATGTTGGAAATGGTGCTTTCTGAGGCTCCTTACAGATCTTGTTCATCAAGGGTAGAAAGTAAGGGAGACATGGTCAGATGTGCGCTAACTGTGTCTACAGATGGTAAATGTTTTAAATGGTGCTTTCTGAAGCTCCTTACAGTTCTTGTTCATCAAGGGTAGAAAGTAAGGGAGACATGGTCAGATGTGCGCTAACTGTGTCTACAGATGGTGAATGTTGGAAATGGTGCCTTCTGAGCTCCTTACTGTTCTCCTTCACCTAGGGTAGTGAGTAAGGTAGACGTGTACAGCTGTACGCTAACTATGTCTACAGATGGTGAATGTTGGAAATGGTGCTTTCTGAGGCTCCTTACAGTTCTTGTTCATCAAGGGTAGAAAGTAAGGGAGATATGGTCAGATGTGCGCTAACTGTATCTACAGATGGTGAATGTTGGAAATGGTGCTTTCTGAGGCTCCTTACAGTTCTTGTTCATCAAGGGTAGAAAGTAAGGGAGACATGGTCAGATGTGCGCTAACTGTGTCTACAGATGGTGAATGTTGGAAATGGTGCTTTCTGAGGCTCCTTACAGTTCTTGTTCATCAAGGGTAGAAAGTAAGGGAGACATGGTCAGATGTGCGCTAACTGTGTCTACAGATGCTGAATGTTGGAAATGGTGCTTTCTGAGGCTCCTTACAGTTCTTGTTCATCAAGGGTAGAAAGTAAGGGAGACATGGTCAGATGTGCGCTAACTGTGTCTACAGATGGTGAATGTTGGAAATGGTGCTTTCTGAGGCTCCTTACAGTTCTTGTTCATCAAGGGTAGAAAGTAAGGGGGATATGGTCAGATGTGCGCTAACTGTGTCTACAGATGGTGAATGTTGGGAATGGTGCCTTCTGAGCTCCTTACTGTTCTCCTTCACCTAGGGTAGTGAGTAAGGTAGACGTGTACAGCTGTACGCTAACTATGTCTACAGATGATGAAAGTTGGAAATGGTGCTTTCTGAGGCTCCTTACAGTTCTTGTTCATCAAGGGTAGAAAGTAAGGGAGACATGGTCAGATGTGCGCTAACTGTGTCTACAGATAGTGAATGTTGGAAATGGTGCTTTCTGAGGCTCCTTACAGTTCTTGTTCATCAAGGGTAGAAAGTAAGGGAGACATGGTCAGATGTGCGCTAACTGTGTCTACAGATGGTGAATGTTGGAAATGGTGCATTCTGAGGCTCCTTACAGTTCTTGTTCAGCAAGGGTAGAAAGTAAGGGAGACATGGTCAGATGTGCGCTAACTGTGTCTACAGATGGTGAATGTTGGAAATGGTGCCTTCTGAGCTCCTTACTTTCTCCTTCACCTAGGGTAGTGAGTAAGCTAGACGTGTACAGCTGTACGCTAACTATGTCTACAGATGGTGAATGTTGGAAATGGTGCTTTCTGAGGCTCCTTACAGTTCTTGTTCATCAAGGGTAGAAAGTAAGGGAGACATGGTCAGATGTGCGCTAACTGTGTCTACAGATGGTGAATGTTGGAAATGGTGCTTTCTGAGGCTCCTTACAGTTCTTGTTCATCAAGGGTAGAAAGTAAGGGAGACATGGTCAGATGTGCGCTAACTGTGTCTACAGATGGTGAATGTTGGAAATGGTGCTTTCTGAGGCTCCTTACAGTTCTTGTTCATCAAGGGTAGAAAGTAAGGGAGACATGGTCAGATGTGCGCTAACTGTGTCTACAGATAGTGAATGTTGGAAATGGTGCTTTCTGAGGCTCCTTACAGTTCTTGTTCATCAAGGGTAGAAAGTAAGGGAGACATGGTCAGATGTGCGCTAACTGTGTCTACAGATGGTGAATGTTGGAAATGGTGCTTTCTGAGGCTCCTTACAGTTCTTGTTCATAAAGTGTAGAAAGTAAGGGAGACATGGTCAGATGTGCGCTAACTGTGTCTACAGATGGTGAATGTTGGAAATGGTGCTTTCTGAGGCTCCTTACAGTTCTTGTTCATCAAGGGTAGAAAGTAAGGGAGACATGGTCAGATGTGTGCTAACTTTGTCTACAGATGGTGAATGTTGGAAATGGTGCCTTCTGAGCTCCTTACTGTTCTCCTTCACCTAGGGTAGTGAGTAAGGTACACGTGTACAGCTGTACGCTAACTATGTCTACAGATGGTGAATGTTGGAAATGGTGCTTTCTGAGGCTCCTTACAGTTCTTGTTCATCAAGGGTAGAAAATAAGGGAGACATGGTCAGATGTGCGCTAACTGTGTCTACAGATAGTGAATGTTGGAAATGGTGCTTTCTGAGGCTCCTTGCAGTTCTTGTTCATCAAGGGTAGAAAGTAAGGGAGACATGGTCAGATGTGCGCTAACTGTGTCTACAGATGGTGAATGTTGGAAATGGTGCTTTCTGTGGGTCCTTACAGTTCTTGTTCATCAAAGGTAAAAAGTAAGGGAGACATGGTCAGATGTGCGCTAACTGTGTCTACAGATGGTGAATGTTGGAAATGGTGCCTTCTGAGCTCCTTACTGTTCTCCTTCACCTAGGGTAGTGAGTAAGGTAGACGTGTACAACTGTACGCTAACTATGTCTACAGATGGTGAATGTTGGAAATGGTGCTTTCTGAGGCTCCTTACAGTTCTTGTTCATCAAGGGTAGAAAGTAAGGGAGACATGGTCAGATGTGCGCTAACTGTGTCTACAGATGGTGAATGTTGGAAATGGTGCTTTCTGAGGCTCCTTACAGTTCTTGTTCATCAAGGGTAGAAAGTAAGGGAGACATGGTCAGATGTGCGCTAACTGTGTCTACAGATGGTGAATGTTGGAAATGGTGCTTCCTGAGGCTCCTTACAGATCTTTTTCATCAAGGGTAGAAAGTAAGGGAGACATGGTCAGATGTGTGCTAACTGTGTCTACAGATGGTGAATGTTGGAAATGGTGCTTTCTGAGGCTCCTTACAGTTCTTGTTCATCAAGGGTAGAAAGTAAGGGAGACATGGTCAGATGTGCGCTAACTGTGTCTAGAAATGGTGAATGTTGGAAATGGTGCTTTCTGAGGCTCCTTACAGTTCTTGTTCATCAAGGGTAGAAACTAAGGGAGACATGGTCAGATGTGCGCTAACTGTGTCTACAGATGGTGAATGTTGGAAATGGTGCTTTCTGAGGCTCCTTACAGTTCTTGTTCATCAAGGGTAGAAAGTAAGGGAGACATGGTCGGATGTGCGCTAACTGTGTCTACAGATGGTGAATGTTGGAAATGGTGCCTTCTGAGCTCCTGACTGTTCTCCTTCACCTAGGGTAGTGAGTAAGGTAGACGTGTACAGCTGTACGCTAACTATGTCTACAGATGCTGAATGTTGGAAATGGTGCTTTCTGAGGCTCCTTACTGTTCTTGTTCATCAAGGGTAGAAAGTAAGGGAGACATGGTCAGATGTGCGCTAACTGTGTCTACAGATGGTGAATGTTGGAAATGGTGCTTTCTGAGGCTCCTTACAGTTCTTGTTCATCAAGGGTAGAATGTAAGGGAGACATGGTCAGATGTGCGCTAACTGTGTCTACAGATGGTGAATGTTGGAAATGGTGCTTTCTGAGGCTCCTTACAGTTCTTGTTCATCAAGGGTAGAAAGTAAGGGAGACATGGTCAGATGTGCGCTAACTGTGTCTACAGATGGTGAATGTTGGAAATGGTGCCTTCTGAGCTCCTTACTGTTCTCCTTCACCTAGGGTAGTGAGTAAGGCAGACGTGTACAGCTGTACGCTAACTATGTCTACAGATGGTGAATGTTGGAAATGGTGCTTTCTGAGGCTCCTTACAGTTCTTGTTCATCAAGGGTAGAAAGTAAGGGAGACATGGTCAGATGTGCGCTAACTGTGTCTACAGATGGTGAATGTTGGAAATGGTGCGTTCTGAGGCTCCTTACAGTTCTTGTTCATCAAGGGTAGAAAGTAAGGGAGACATGGTCAGATGTGCGCTAACTGTGTCTACAGTAGGTGAATGTTGGAAATGGTGCTTTCTGAGGCTCCTTACAGTTCTTGTTCATCAAGGGTAGAAAGTAAGGGAGACATGGTCAGATGTGCACTAACTGTGTCTTCAGATGGTGAATGTTGGAAATGGTGCTTTCTGAGGCTCCTTACAGTTCTTGTTCATCAAGGGTAGAAAGTAAGGGAGACATGGTCAGATGTGCGCTAACTGTGTCTACAGATGGTGAATGTTGGAAATGGTGCCTTCTGAGCTGCTTACTGTTCTCCTTCACCTAGGGTAGTGAGTAAGGTAGACGTGTACAGCTGTACGCTAACTATGTCTACAGATGGTGAATGTTGGAAATGGTGCTTTCTGAGGCTCCTTACAGTTCTTGTTCATCTAGGGTAGAAAGTAAGGGAGACATGGTCAGATGTGCGCTAACTGTGTCTACAGATGGTGAATGTTGGAAATGGTGCTTTCTGAGGCTCCTTACAGTTCTTGTTCATCAAGGGTAGAAAGTAAGGGAGACATGGTCAGATGTGCGCTAACTGTGTCTACAGATGGTGAATGTTGGAAATGGTGCTCTCTGTGGCTCCTTACAGTTCTTGTTCATGAAGGGTAGAAAGTAAGGGAGACATGGTCAGATGTGCGCTAACTGTGTCTACAGATGGTGAATGTTGGAAATGGTGCCTTCTGAGCTCCTTACTGTTCTCCTTCACCTAGGGTAGTGAGTAAGGTAGACGTGTACAACTGTACGCTAACTATGTCTACAGATGGTGAATGTTGGAAATGGTGCTTTCTGAGGCTCCTTACAGTTCTTGTTCATCAAGGGCAGAAAGTAAAGGACACATGGTCAGATGTGCGCTAACTGTGTCTACAGATGGTGAATGTTGGAAATGGTGCTTTCTGAGGCTCCTTACAGTTCTTGTTCATCAAGGGTAGAAAGTAAGGGAGACATGGTCAGATGTGCGCTAACTGTGTCTACAGATGGTGAATGTTGGAAATGGTGCTTTCTGAGGCTCCTTAGAGTTCTTGTTCATCAAGGGTAGAAAGTAAGGGAGACATGGTCAGATGTGCGCTAACTGTGTCTACAGATGGTGAATGTTGGAAATGGTGCTTTCTGAGGCTCCTTACAGTTCTTGTTCATCAAGGGTAGAAAGTAAGGGAGACATGGTAAGATGTGCGCTAACTGTGTCTACAGATGGTGAATGTTGGAAATGGTGCTTTCTGACTCTCCTTACAGTTCTTGTTCATCAAGGGTAGAAAGTAAGGGTGACATGGTCAGATGTGCGCTAACTGTGTCTACAAATGGTGAATGTTGGAAATGGTGCTTTCTGAGGCTCCTTACAGTTCTTGTTCATCAAGGGTAGAAAGTAAGGGAGACATGGTCAGATGTGCGCTAACTGTGTCTGCAGATGGTGAATGTTGGAAATGGTGCTTTCTGAGGCTCCTTACAGTTCTTGTTCATCAAGGGTAGAAAGTAAGGGAGACATGGTCAGATGTGCGCTAACTGTGTCTACAGATGGTGAATGTTGGAAATGGTGCCTTCTGAGCTCCTTACTGTTCTCCTTCACCTAGGTTAGTGAGTAAGGTAGACGTGTACAGCTGTACGCTAACTATGTCTACAGATGGTGAATATTGGGAATGGTGCTTTCTGAGGCTCCTTACAGTTCTTGTTCATCAAGGGTAGAAAGAAAGGGAGACATGGTCAGATGTGCGCTAACTGTGTCTACAGATGGTGAATGTTGGAAATGGTGCTTTCTGAGGCTCCTTACGGTTCTTGTTCATCAAGGGTAGAAAGTAAGGGAGACATGGTCGGATGTGCGCTAACTGTGTCTACAGATGGTGAATGTTGGAAATGGTGCCTTCTGAGCTCCTTACTGTTCTCCTTCACCTAGGGTAGTGAGTAAGGTAGACGTGTACAGCTGTACGCTTACTATGTCTACAGATGGTGAATGTAGGAAATGGTGCTTTCTGAGGCTCCTTACAGTTCTTGTTCAACAAGGGTAGAAAGTAAGGGAGACATGGTCAGATGTGCGCTAACTGTGTCTACAGATGGTGATTGTTGGAAATGATGCCTTCTGAGCTCCTTACTGTTCTCCTTCACCTAGGGTAGTGAGGAAGGTAGACGTGTACAGCTGTACGCTAACTATGTCTACAGATGGTGAATGTTGGAAATGGTGCTTTCTGAGGCTCCTTACAGTTCTTGTTCATCAAGGGTAGAAAGTAAGGGAGACATGGTCAGATGTGCGCTAAATTTGTCTACAGATGGTGAATGTTGGAAATGGTCCTTTCTGAGGATCCTTACAGTTCTTGTTCATCAAGGGTAGAAAGTAAGGGAGACATGGTCAGATGTGCGCTAACTGTGTCTACAGATGGTGAATGTTGGAAATGGTGCTTTCTGAGGCTCCTTACAGTTCTTGTTCATCAAGGGTAGAAAGTAAGGGAGACATGGTGAGATGTCCGCGAACTGTGTCTACAGATGGTGAATGTTGGAAATGGTGCTTTCTGAGGCTCCTTACAGTTCTTGTTCATCAAGGGTAGAAAGTAAGGGAGACATGGTCAGATGTGCGCTAACTGTGTCTACAGATAGTGAATGTTGGAAATGGTGCTTTCTGAGGCTCCTTACAGTTCTTGTTCATCAAGGGTAGAAAGTAAGGGAGACATGGTCAGATGTGCGCTAACTGTGTCTACAGATGGTGAATGTTGGAAATGGTGCTTTCTGAGGCTCCTTACAGTTCTTGTTCATCAAGGGTAGAAAGTAAGGGAGACATGGTCAGATGTGCGCTAACTGTGTCTACAGATGGTGAATGTTGGAAATGGTGCCTTCTGAGCTCCTTACTGTTCTCCTTCACCTAGGGTAGTGAGTAAGGTAGACGTGTACAGCTGTACGCTAACTATGTCTACAGATGGTGAATGTTGGAAATGGTGCTTTCTGAGGCTCCTTACTGTTCTTGTTCATCAAGGGTAGAAAGTAAGGGAGACATGGTCAGATGTGCGCAAACTGTGTCTACAGATGGTGAATGTTGGAAATGGTGCTTTCTGAGGCTCCTTACAGTTCTTGTTCATCAAGGGTAGAAAGTAAGGGAGACATGGTCAGATGTGCGCTAACTGTGTCTACAGATGGTGAATGTTGGAAATGGTGCTTTCTGAGGCTCCTTACAGTTCATGTTCATCAAGGGTAGAAAGTAAGGGAGGCATGGTCAGATGTGCGCTAACTGTGTCTACAGATGGTGAATGTTGGAAATGGTGCCTTCTGAGCTCCTTACTGTTCTCCTTCACCTAGGGTAGTGAGTAAGGTAGACGTGTACAGCTGTACGCTAACTATGTCTACAGATGGTGAATGTTGGAAATGGTGCTTTCTGAGGCTCCTTACAGTTCTTGTTCATCAAGGGTAGAAAGTAAGGGAGACATGGTCAGATGTGCGCTACCTGTGTCTACAGATGGTGAATGTTGGAAATGGTGCTTTCTGAGGCTCCTTACAGTTCTTGTTCATCAAGGGTAGAAAGTAAGGGAGACATGGTCAGATGTGCGCTAACTGTGTCTACAGTAGGTGAATGTTGGAAATGGTGCTTTCTGAGGCTCCTTACAGTTCTTGTTCATCAAGGGTAGAAAGTAAGGGAGACATGGTCAGATGTGCGCTTACTGTGTCTACAGATGGTGAATGTTGGAAATAGTGCTTTCTGAGGCTCCTTACAGTTCTTGTTCATCAAGGGTAGAAAGTAAGGGAGACATGGTCAGATGTGCGCTAACTGTGTCTACAGATGGTGAATGTTGGAAATGGTGCCTTCTGTGCTCCTTACTGTTCTCCTTCACCTAGGGTAGTGAGTAATGTAGACGTGTACAGCTGTACGCTAACTATGTCTACAGATGGTGAATGTTGGAAATGGTGCTTTCTGAGGCTCCTTACAGTTCTTGTTCATCAAGGGTAGAAAGTAAGGGAGACATGGTCAGATGTGCGCTAACTGTGTCTACAGATGGTGAATGTTGGAAATGGTGCTTTCTGAGGCTCCTTACAGTTCTTGTTCATCAAGGGTAGAAAGTAAGGGAGACATGGTCAGATGTGCGCTAACTGTGTCTACAGATGGTGAATGTTGGAAATGGTGCTTTCTGAGGCTCCTTACAGTTCTTGTTCATCAAGGGTAGAAAGTAAGGGAGACATGGTCAGATGTGCACTAACTGTGTCTTCAGATGGTGAATGTTGGAAATGGTGCTTTCTGAGGCTCCTTACAGTTCTTGTTCATCAAGGGTAGAAAGTAAGGGAGACATGGTCAGATGTGCGCTAACTGTGTCTACAGATGGTGAATGTTGGAAAAGGTGCTTTCTGAGGCTCCTTACAGTTCTTGTTCATCAAGGGTAGAAAGTAAGGGAGACATGGTCAGATGTGCGCTAACTGTGTCTACAGATGGTGAATGTTGGAAATGGTGCTTTCTGTGGCTCCTTACAGTTCTTGTTCATCAAGGGTAGAAAGTAAGGGAGACATGGTCAGATGTGCGCTAACTGTGTCTACAGATGGTGAATGTTGGAAATGGTGCTTTCTGTGGCTCCTTACAGTTCTTGTTCATCAAGTGTAGAAAGTAAGGGAGACATGGTTTGATGTGCACTAACTGTGTCTACAGATGGTGAATGTTGGAAATGGTGCCTTCTGAGCTCCTTACTGTTCTCCTTCACCTAGGGTAGTAAGTAAGGTAGACGTGCACAGCTGTACGCTAACTATGTCTACAGATGGTGAATGTTGGAAATGGTGCTTTCTGAGGCTCCTTACAGTTCCTGTTCATCAAGGGTAGAAAGTAAGGGAGACATGGTCAGATGTGCGCTAACTGTGTCTACAGATGGTGAATCTTGGAAATGGTGCTTTCTGAGGCTCCTTACAGTTCTTGTTCATCAAGGGTAGAAAGTAAGGGAGACATGGTCAGATGTGCGCTAACTGTGTCTACAGATGGTGAATGTTGGAAATGGTGCTTTCTGAGGCTCCTTACAGTTCTTGTTCATCAAGGGTAGAAAGTAAGGGAGACATGGTCAGATGTGCGCTACCTGTGTCTACAGATGGTGAATGTTGGAAATGGTGCTTTCTGAGGCTCCTTACAGTTCCTGTTCATCAAGGATATAAAGTAAGGGAGACATGGTCAGATGTGCGCTAACTGTGTCTACAGATGGTGAATGTTGGAAATGGTGCCTTCTGAGCTCCTTACTGTTCTCCTTCACCTAGGGTAGTGAGTAAGGTAGACGTGTACAGCTGTACGCTAACTATGTCTACAGATGGTGAATGTTGGAAATGGTGCTTTCTGAGGCTCCTTACAGTTCTTGTTCATCAAGGGTAGAAAGTAAGGGAGACATGGTCAGATGTGCGCTAACTGTGTCTACAGATGGTGATTGTTGGAAATGGTGCTTTCTGAGGCTCCTAACAGTTCTTCTTCATCAAGGGTAGAAAGTAAGGGAGACATGGTCAGATGTTTGCTAACTGCGTCTACAGATGGTGAATGTTGGAAATGGTGCTTTCTGAGGCTCCTTACAGTTCTTGTTCATCAAGGGTAGATAGTAAGGTAGGCAAGGTCAGGTGTGCGCTAACTATGTCTAAAGATGGCGAATGTAGGAAATGGTGTTTTCTGCAGCTCCTTACAGTTCTCCTTCATCTTGGGTAGAAAGTAAGGTAGACATTTACAGCTGTGCTCTAAATATGCCTACAGATGGTGAATGTTGGAATTGGTGGTATATGACGCTCGTTGCAGATCTTATTCACCAAGGGTAGAATGTAAGTACACATGTTCAGGTGTGCGCTATTTATGTCTAGAGATCGTGAATGTTGGAAATGGTGTTTTCTGCAGCTCCTTACAGTTCTTCTTAATCAAGGGTAGAATGTATGGGAGACGTGTACAGCTGTACGGTAACTATGTCTACAAATGGTGAATGTTGGAAATGGTGCTTTCCGCAGCTCCTTACAGTCCTCCGTCACCTAGGGTACAAAGGAAGGGAGACGTGTACAGCTGTGCGCCAGTAATGTCTACAGATGGTGAATGTTGGAAATGGTGCTTTCTGAGGCTCCTTACAGTTCTTCTTCATCAAGCGTAGAAAGTAAGGGAAGCAAGGTCAGGTGTGCGCTAACTATGTCTAAAGATAGTGAATATAGGAAATGGAGCTTTCTGCAGCTCCCTACAGTTCTTCTTCACCGAGGGTAGAAAGTAAGGGAGACATGTACAGCTGTTCGCTAACTATGTCTACAGATGGTGAATATTGGAAATGGTGCTTTCTGAGGCTCCTTACAGTTCTTCTTCATCAAGGGTAGAAAGTAAGGTAGGCAAGGTCAGGTGTGCGCTAACTATGTCTAGAGATGGGGAATGGTATAAATGGTGCTTTATGGGGATCATTCAAGTTCTTCTTCACCAAGGGTAGATTGTAAGTGAGACATGTTCAGGTGTGCGCTATCTATGACTAGAGGTGGTGAATGTTGTAAATGTTGCTTTCTGCAGCTTCTTACAGTTCTTCTTCATCAAGGGTAGTATGTATGGGAGACACATACAGGAGTGCGCTAACTGTGACTGGAGCTGGTGAATGTTGGAAATGATGCTTTCTGATGCTCCATACAGTTCTCCTTCACCTAGGGTAGAAAGTAAGGGAGACACGTACAGCTGTGCGCTAACTATGTCTACAGATGGGGAATGTTGGAAATGGTGTTTTCTGCATCTCCTTACAGTTCTCTTTCCCAAGGGTGGCAAGTACGGGAGATATTTAAAGCTGTCATTAACCATGACTGCAGATGGTGAATGTTGGAAATGGTGCTTTCCGCAGCTCCTTACAGTTCTCCTTCATCTTGGGTAGAAAGTAAGGTAGACATTTACAGCTGTGCTCTAAGTATGCCTACAGATGGTGAATGTTGGAATTGGTGGTATATGACGCTCGTTGCAGATCTTATTCACCAAGGGTAGAATGCAAGTACACATGTTCAGGTGTGCGCTATCTATGTCTAGAGATCGTGAATGTTGGAAATGGTGCTTTCTGCAGCTCCTTACAGTTCTTCTTCATCAAGGGTAGAATGTATGGGAGACATATACAGGTGTGCGCTAACTATGACTGGAGATGGTGAATGTTGTAAATGGTGATTTCTGCAGCTCCTTACAGTTCTACATCACCGAGGGTAGAAAGTAAGGGAGACATGGACAGCTGTGTGCTAACTATGTCTACAGATGGTTAATGTTGGAATTTGTGCTTTCTGAGGCTCCTTACAGTTCTTGATCATCAAGGTTAGCGTGTAAGGGAGTCATGGTCACATCTGTGCTAACGATGTCTCCAGATGGTGAAAGTTGGAAATGGTGCTTTCTGCAGCTCCTTACAGTCCTCCTTCACATAGGGCAGAAAGAATGGGACACCTGTGCAGCTGTGCGCTAGTAATGTCTACAGATGGTGAATGTAGGAAATGGTGCTTTCTGCAGCTCGCTACAGTTCTCCTTCACCGAGGGTAGAAAATAAGGGAGACATGTACAGCTGTGCGCTAACTATGTCTACAGATGGTGAATATTGGAAATGGTGCCTTCTGAGCTCCTTACTGTTCTCCTTCACCTAGGGTGAAGAGTAAGGGAGACGTGTACAGCTGTACGCTAATTATGTCTACAGATGGTGGATGTTGGACATGGTGCTTTCTGAGGCTCCTTACAGTTCTTCTTCATCAAGCGTAGAAGGAAGGGGGGCATGGTCAGGTGTGTACTGACTATGTCTAGAGATGGTGAATGTTGGAAATGGTGCTTTCCACAGCTCCTTACAGTTCTCCTTCACCGAAGGTAGAAAGTAAGGGAGACCTGTACAGCTGTGCGCTAACTATGTCTACAGATGGTGAATATTGGAAATGGTGACTTCTGAGCTCCTTACTGTTTTCCTTCCTGTTCTCCTTCACCTAGGGTGTAGAGTAAGGGAGACGTGTACAGCTGTACGCTAACCATGTCTACAGATGGTAAATGTTGGAAATTGTGCTTTCTGAGGCTCCTTTCAGTTCTTCTTCATCAAGCATAGAAAGTAAGGGTAGCAAGGGCAGGTGTGCACTAACTGTGTCTAAAGATGGTGAATGTAGGAAATGGTGCTTTCCGCAGCTCCCTACAGTTCTCCTCCACCGAGGGTAGAACGTAAGGGAGACATGTACAGCTGTGCGCTAACTATGTGTACAGATGGTGAATATTGGAAATGGTGCCTTCTGAACTCCTTCCGGTTCTCCTTCACCAAGGGTAGAGAGTAAGGGAGACGTGTACATATGTACGCTAACTATGTCTACAGATGGTGGATGTTGGAAGTGGTGCTTTCTGAGGCTCCTTACAGTTCTTCTTCATCAAGGTTAGAGTGTTAGGGAGTCATGGTCAGATGTGTGCTAACTATGTCTACAGATGGTGAATGTTGGAAATGGTGCTTTCCGCAGCTCCTTACAGTCCTCCTTCACCTAGGGTAGAAAGGAAGGGAGACGTGTACAGCTTTGCGCTAGTAATGTCCACAGATGGTGAATGTTGGAAATGGTGCTTTCTGAGGCTCCTTACGGTTCTTCTTCATCAAAGGTAGAAAGTAAGGGAGACATGGTCAGATGTGCGTTTACTATGTCTACAGATGGTGAATGTAGGAAATGGTGCTCTCTGCAGCTCCCTACAGTTCTCCTTCACCGAGGGTAGAAAGTAAGGATGACATGTACAGCAGTGCGCTAACTATGTCTACAGATGGTGAATGTAAGAAAAGGTGCTTTCCGCAGCCCCTTACAGTCCTCCTTCACCTAGGGTAGAAAGGAAGGGAGACGTGTACAGCTTTGCGCTAGTAATGTCCACAGATGGTGAATGTTGGAAATGGTGCTTTCTGAGGCTCCTTACAGTTCTTCTTCATCATGGGAAGAATGTAAGGGGCACTCGGTCAGATGTGCACTAACTATGTCTACAGATGGTGAATGTTGGAAATGGTGCTTCTTGAGGCTCCATACAGTTCTTCTTCATCAAGGGTGGAAAGTACGGGAGACAGGGTCAGATGTCCGCTAACTATGTCTACAGATGGTGAATGTTGGAAATGGTGCTTTCTGAGGCTCCTTACAGTTCTTCTTCATCAAGGGTAGAAAGTAAGGGAGACATGGTCAGATGTGCGCTAACTATGTCTACAGATGGTGAATGTTGGAAATGGTGCTTTCTGAGGCTCCTTACAGTTCTTCTTCATCAAGCGTAGAAAGTAAGGGAGGCAAGGTCAGGTGTGCGCTAACTATGCCTAAAGATGGTGATTGTAGGAAATGGTGCTTTCTGCAGCTCCCTACAGTTCTCCTTCACCGAGGGTAGAAAGTATGGGAGACGTGTACAGCTGTGCGATAACTATGTCTACAGATGGTGAATATTGGAAATGGTGCCTTCTGAGCTCCTTACTGTTCTCCTTCACCTAGGGTGTATGGTAAGGGAGATGCGTCCAGCTGTACGCTAACTATGTCTACAGATGGTGAATGTTGGAAATGGTGCTTTCTGAGCCTCCTTACAGTTCTTCTTCATCAAGCGCAGAAAGTAAGGGAGGCAAGGTCAGGTGTGCGCTAACTATGCCTAAAGATGGTGATTGTAGGAAATGGTGCTTTCTGCAGCTCCCTACAGTTCTCCTTCACCGAGGGTAGAAAGTATGGGAGACGTGTACAGCTGTGCGCTAACTATGTCTACAGATGGTGAATATTGGAAATGGTGCCTTCTGAGCTCCTCACTGTTCTCCAACACCTAGGGTGTATGGTAAGGGAGACGCGTCCAGCTGTACGCTAACTATGTCTACAGATGGTGAATGTAGGAAATGATGCTTTCTGAGGCTCCTTACAGTTCTTCTTCAACAAGGGAAGAATGTTAGGGACACACGGTCAGATGTGTGCTAACTATGTCTACAGATGGTGAATATTGGAAATGGTGCTTTCTGAGGCTCCTTACAGTTCTTCTTCATCAAGGGTACAAAGTAAGGGAGACATGGGCAGATGTGCGCTAACTATGTCTACAGATGGTGAATGACGGAAATGGTGCTTTCTGAGGCTCCTTACAGTTCTTCTTCGTCAAGGGTAGAATGTAAGGGAGACATGGTCAGATGTGCGCTAACTATGTCTACAGATGGTGAATGTTGGAAATGGTGCTTTCTGAGCTCCTTACTGTTCTACTTCGCCTAGGGTAGAGAGGAAGGCAGACGTGTACAGTTGTACGCTAACTATGTCTACAGATGGTGAATGTTGGAAATGGTACTTTCTGAGGCTCCTTACAGTTCTTCTCCATCAAAGGTAGAAAGTAAGGGAGACACGGTCAGATGTGCGCTAACTATGTCTACAGATGGTGAACGTACAAAATGGTGCTTTCTGCAGCTCCTTACAGTTCTCCTTCACCGAGGGTAGAAATTTAGGGAGACATGTACAGCTGTGTGCTAACTATGTCTACAGATGGTGAATATTAGAAATGGTGCATTCTGAGCTCCTTACTGTTCTCCTTCACCTAGGATAGAGAGTAAGGGAGACGTGTCCAGCTATACGCTAACTATGTCTACAGACGGTCAATGTTGGAAATGGTGCTTTCTGAGGCTCCTTACAGTTCTTCTTCATCGAGGGTAGAAAGTAAGGGAGACATGGGCAGATGTGCGCTAACTACGTCTACAGATGGTGAATGTTGGAAATGGTGCTTCCTGAGGCTCCTTACAGTTCGGCTTCATCAAGGGTAGAAAGTAAGGGAGACATGGTCAGATGTGCGCTAACTATGTCTACAGATGGTGAATGTAGGAAAAGGTGCTTTCCGCAGCTCCTTACAGTCCTCCATCACCTTGGGTAGAAAGAAAGGGAGACGTGTACAGCTGTGCTCTAGTAATGTCTACAGATGGTGAATGTTGGAATGGTGCTTTATGAGGCTCCTTACAGTTCTTCTTCATCAAGCGTAAAAAGTAAGGGTGGCAAGGGCAGGTGTGCACTAACTGTGTCTACAGATGGTGAATGTAGGGAATGGTGCTTTCCGCAGCTCCTTACAGTCCTCCTTCACCTTGGGTAGAAAGGAAGGGAGACATGTACAGCTATGCGCTAGCTATGTCTACAGTTGTTGAATATTGGAATTGGTGCCTTTTGAGCTCCTTACTGTTCTCCTTCACCTAGGGTAGACCGAAAGGGAGACATTGTCATAAGTGTGCTAACTATGTCTACAGATGGTGAATGTTGGAAATGGTGATTTCTGAGGCTCTTTACAGTTCTTCTTCATCAAGGGTAGAAAGTAAGGGATACATGGTCAGATGTGCGCTAACTATGTCTACACATGGTGAATGTTGGAAATTTTGCTTTCTGAGGCTCCTTACAGTCCTCCTTCACCTAGGGTAGAAAGGAAGAGAGACATGTACAGCTGTGCACTAGTAATGTCTACAGATTGTGAATGTTGCAAATGGTGCTTTCTGAGGCTCCTTACAGTTCTTCTTCATCAAGCGTAGAAAGTAAGGGAGGCAAGGTCAGGTGTGCGCTAACTATGTCTAAAGATGGTGAATGTACGAAATGGTGCTTCCTGCAGCTCCCTACAGTTCTCCTTCACCTAGGGTAGAAAGTAAGGGAGACATGTACAGCTTTGGGCTAGTAATGTCTACAAATGGTGAATGCTGGAATGGTGCTTCCTGAGGCTCCTTACAGTTCGGCTTCATCAAGGGTAGAAAGTAAGGGAGACATGGTCAGATGTGCGCTAACTATGTCTACAGATGGTGAATGTAGGAAAAGGTGCCTTCTGAACTCCTTACTGTTCTTCTTCATCAAGGGTAGAAAGTAAGGGAGACATGGTCAGATGTGCGCTAACTATGTCTACAGATGGTGAATGTACGAAATGGTGCTTTCTGCAGCTCCCTACAGTTCTCCTTCACCTAGGGTAGAAAGTAAGGGAGACATGTACAGCTGTGGGCTAGTAATGTCTACAGATGGTGAATGTTGGAATGGTGCTTCCTGAGGCTCCTTACAGTTCGGCTTCATCAATGGTACAAAGTAAGGGAGACATGGTCAGATGTGCGCTAACTATGTCTACAGATGGTGAATGTAGGAAAAGGTGCCTTCTGAGCTCCTTACGCTTCTTCTTGACCAAGGGTAGAAAGTAAGGGAGACATGGGCAGATGTGCGCTAACTATGTCTACAGATGGTGAATGTAGGAAAAGGTGCTTTCCGCAGCTCCTTACAGTCCTCCATCACCTTGGCTAGAAAGAAAGGGAGACGTGTACAGCTGTGCTCTAGTAATGTCTACAGATTGTGAATGTTGGAATGGTGCTTTATGAGGCTCCTTACAGTTCTTCTTCATCAAGCGTAGAAAGTAAGGGAGGCAAGGTCAGGTGTGCGCTAACTATGTCTAAAGAAGGTGAATGTTGGAAATAGGTGCTTTCTGAGGCTCCTTACACTCCTCCTTCACCTAGGGTAGAAAGGAAGAGAGACATGTACAGCTGTGCACTAGTAATGTCTACAGATTGTGATTGTTGGAAATGGTGCTTTCTGAGGCTCCTTGCAGTTCTTCTTCATCAAGCGTAGAAAGTAAGGGAGGCAAGGTCAGGTGTGCGCTAACTATGTCTAAAGATGGTGAATGTACGAAATGGTGCTTTCTGCAGCTCCCTACAGTTCTCCTTCACCTAGGGTAGAAAGGAAAAGAGACATGTACAGCTGTGCACTAGTAATGTCTACAGATTGTGAATGTTGGAAATGGTGCTTCCTGAGGCTCCTTACAGTTCGGCTTCATCAAGGGTAGAAAGTAAGGGAGACATGGTCAGATGTGCGCTAACTATGTCTACAGATGGTGAATGTAGGAAAAGGTGCTTTCCGCAGCTCCTTACAGTCCTCCATCACCTTGGGTAGAAAGAAAGGGAGACGTGTACAGCTGTGCTCTAGTAATGTCTACAGATTGTGAATGTTGGAATGGTGCTTTATGAGGCTCCTTACAGTTCTTCTTCATCAAGCGTAAAAAGTAAGGGTGGCAAGGGCAGGTGTGCACTAACTGTGTCTACAGATGGTGAATGTAGGGAATGGTGCTTTCCGCAGCTCCTTACAGTCCCCCTTCACCTAGGGTAGAAAGTAAGGGAGACATGTACAGCTTTGGGCTAGTAATGTCTACAGATGGTGAATGTTGGAATGGTGCTTCCTGAGGCTCCTTACAGTTCGGCTTCATCAAGGGTAGAAAGTAAGGGAGACATGGTCAGATGTGCGCTAACTATGTCTACAGATGGTGAATGTAGGAAAAGGTGCCTTCTGAGCTCCTTACTGTTCTTCTTCATCAAGGGTAGAAAGTAAGGGAGACATGGGCATATGTGCACTAACTATGTCTACAGTTGGTGAATGTTGGAAATGGTGCTTCCTGAGGCTCCTTACAGATCGGCTTCATCAAGGGTAGAAAGTAAGGGAGACATGGTCAGATGTGCGCTAACTATGTCTACAGATGGTGAATGTAGGAAAAGGTGCTTTCCGCAGCTCCTTACAGTCCTCCATCACCTTGGCTAGAAAGAAAGGGAGACGTCTACAGCTGTGCTCTAGTAATGTCTACAGATTGTGAATGTTGGAATGGTGCTTTCTGAGGCTCCTTACAGTTCTTCTTCATCAAGCGTAGAAAGTAAGGGAGGCAAGGTCAGGTGTGCGCTAACTATGTCTAAAGATGGTGAATGTACGAAATGGTGCTTTCTGCAGCTCCCTGCAGTTCTCCTTCACCTAGGGTAGAAAGTAAGGGAGACATGTACAACTGTGGGCTAGTAATGTCTACAGATGGTGAATGTTGGAATGGTGCTTCCTGAGGCTCCTTACAGTTCGACTTCATCAATGGTAGAAAGTAAGGGAGACATGGTCAGATGTGCGCTAACTATGTCTACAGATGGTGAATGTAGGAAAAGGTGCCTTCTGAGCTCCTTACTGTTCTTCTTCATCAAGGGTAGAAAGTAAGGGAGACATGGGCAGATGTGCGCTAACTATGTCTACAGATGGTGAATGTAGGAAAAGGTGCTTTCCGCAGCACCTTACAGTCCTCCATCACCTTGGGTAGAAAGAAAGGGAGACGTGTACAGCTGTGCTCTAGTAATGTCTACAGATTGTGAATGTTGGAATGATGCTTTATGAGGCTCCTTACAGTTCTTCTTCATCAAGCGTAGAAAGTAAGGGAGGCAAGGTCAGGTGTGCGCTAACTATGTCTAAAGATGGTGAATGTTGGAAATTGTGCTTTCTGAGGCTCCTTACAGTCCTCCTTCACCTAGGGTAGAAAGGAAGAGAGACATGTATAGCTGTGCACTAGTAATGTCTACAGATTGTGAATGTTGGAAATGGTGCTTTCTGAGGCTCCTTACAGTTCTTCTTCATCAAGGGTAGAAAGTAAGGGAGACAAGGTCAGATGTCCGCTAACTATGTCTACACATGGTGAATGTTGAAAATGGTGCTTTCTGAGGCTCCTTACAGTCCTCCTTCACCTAGGGTAGAAAGGAAGGGAGACATGTGCAGCTGTGCGCTAGTAATGTCTACAGATGGTGAATGTTGGAAATGATGCTTTCTCAGGCTCCTTACAGTACTTCTTCATCAAGGGTAGAATGTGAGGGACACACGGTCAGATGTGCGCTAACTATGTCTACAGATGGTGAATGTTGTAAATGGTGCTTTCTGAGGCTGCTTACAGTTCTTCTTCATCAAGGGTAGAAAGTAAGGGAGACAAGGTCAAATGTGCGCTAACTATGTCTACAGATGGTGAATGTTGGGAATGGTGCTTTCTGAGGCTCCTTACAGTTCTTCTTCATCAAAGGTAAAAAGTAAGGGAGACATGGTCAGATGTGCGCTTACTAAGTCTAGAGATAGTGAAATTTGGAAATTGTGCTTTCCGAAGCTCCTTACAGTCCTCCTTCACCTAGGGTAGAAAGGAAGCGAGACAAGTACAGCTGTGCGCTAGTAATGTCTACAGATGGTGAATGTTGGAAATGGTGCTTTCTGAGGCTCCTTACAGTTCTTCTACATCAAGCGTAGAAAGTAAAGGAGGAAAGGTCAGGTGTGCGCTAACTATGTCTACAGATGGTGAATGTTATAAATGGTGCTTTCTGAGGCTCCTTAAAGTTCTTCTTCATCAAGGGTAGAATGTAAGGGAGACATGGTCAGATGTGCGCTAACTATGTCTACAGATGGTGAATTTAGGGAATAATGCTTTCCGCAGTTCCTTACAGTCCTCCTTCACCTAGGGTAGAAAGTAAGGGAGACATGTACAGCTATGCGCTAGCTATGTCTACAGTTGGTGAATATTAGAAATGGTGCCTTCTGAGCTCCTTACTGTGCTCCTTCATCTAGGGTAGAGCGAAAGGGAGACATTGTCATAAGTGCGCTAACTATGTCTACAGATGGTGAATGTTGGAAAAGGTGCTTTCTGAGGCTCCTTACAGTTCTTCTTCATCATGGTTAGAAAGTAGGCGAGTCATGGTCAGATGTGTGATAACTATGTCTAAAGCTGGTGATTGTTGGAAATGGTGCTTTCTGCAGCTCCTTACTGTCCTCCTTCACCTAGGGTAGAAAGGAAGAGAGAGATGTACAGCTGTGCGGTAGTAATGTCTACAGATAGTGAATGTTTTAAATGGTGCTTTCTGAGGCTCCTTACAGTTCTTCTTCATCAAGGGTACAAAGTAAGGGAGACATTGACAGAGGTGCGCTAACTATGTCTAAAGATGGTGAATGTAGGAAATGGTGGTCTCTGCAGCTCCCTACAGTTCTCCTTCACCGAGGGTAGAAAGTAAGGGGGACGTATACAGCTGTGCGCTAACTATGTCTACAGATGGTGAATATTAGAAATGGTGCCTTCTCAGCTCCTTACTGTTCTCCTTCACCTAGGGTGTATAGTAAGGGAGACGCGTCCAGCTGTACGCTAACTATGTCTACAGATGGTGAATGTTGGAAATGGTGCTTTCTGAGGCTCCTTACAGTTCTTCTTCATCAAGCGCAGAAAGTAAGGGAGGCAAGGTCAGGTGTGCGTTAACTATGTCTAAAGATGGTGAATGTACGAAATGGTGCTTTCTGCAGCTTCCAACAGTTCTCCTTCACCGAGGGTAGAAAGTAAGGGAGACATGTACAGCTGTGCGCTAACTATGTCTACAGATGGTGAATATTGGAAATGGTGCCTTCTGAGCTCCTTACTGTTCTCCTACACCTAGGGTAGAGAGTAAGGGAGACGTGTCCAGCTGTACGCTAACTATGTCAACAGATGGTGAATGTTGGAAATGGTGCATTCTGAGGCTCTTTACAGTTCTTCTTCATCAAGGATAGAAAGTAAGGGAGACATGGACAGATGTGCACTAACTATGTCTACAGATGGTGAATGTTGGAAATGGTGCATTCTGAGCGCCTTACTGTTCTCCTTCACCAAGGGTAGAATGTAAGGGAGACGTGTTAATATGTACGCTAACTATGTCTACAGATGGTGGATGTAGGAAGTGGTGTCTTCTGAGGCTCCTTACAGTTCTTCTTCATCAAGGTTAGAGTGTAAGGGAGTCATGGTCAGATGTGTGCTAACTATGTCTACAGATGGTGAATGTTGGAAATGGTGCTTTCTGCAGCTCCCTGCAATTCTCCTTCACCGAGGGAACAAAGTAAGGGAGACATTTACAGCTGTGCGCTAGTAATGTCTACAGATGGTGAATATTGGAAATGGTGCCTTCTGAGCTCCTTACTGTTCTCCTTCACCTAGGGTAGAGAGTAAGGGAGACGTGCACAGCTGTACGCTAACTATGTCTACAGATGGTGAATGTTGGAAATGGTGCTTTCTGAGGCTCCTTACAGATCTTCTTCATCAAGGGTAGAAAGTGAGGGAGACTGGGTCAGATGTCCGATGACTATGCCTACAGATGGTGAATGTTGGAAATGGTGCTTTCTGAGGCTCCTTACAGGTCTTCTTCATCAAGGGTAGAAAGTATGGGAGACATGGACAGATGTGCGCTAACTATGTCCACAGATGGTGAATGTTGGAAATGGTGTTTACTGAGGCTCCTTACCGTTCTTCTTCATCAAGGGTAGAAAGTAAGGGAGACACGATCAGATGGGCGCTAACTATGTCTACAGATGGTGAATGTAGGAAAAGGTGCTTTCCACAGCTCCTTACAGTCCTCCTTCACCTAGGGTAGAAAGGAAGGGAGACATGTACAGCTGTGCGCTAGTAATGTCTACAGGTGGTGAATGTTGGAAATGGTGCTTTCTGAGGTTCCTGACAGTTCTTCTTCATCAAGGTTAGAAAGTAAGGGGGACGTGGTCAGATGTGCGCTAACTATGTGTACAGATGGTGAATTTTGGATATGGTGGTTTCTGCAGCTCCATACAGTCCTCCTTCACCTAGGGTAGAAGGGAAGGGAGACATGTACAGCTGCGCGCTAGTAATGTCTACAGATGGTGAATGTTGGATATGGTGCTTTCTGAGGCTCCTTACAGTTCAGCTTCATCAAGGGTAGAAAGTTAGGGACGCACGGTCAGATGTGTGCTAACTATGCCTACAGATGGTGTATGTTGGAAATGGTGCTTTCTGAGGCTCCTTACAGTTCTTCTTCATCAAGGGTAGAAAGTAAGGGAGACATGGTCAGATGTGCGATAACTATGTCTACAGATGGTGAATGTTGGAAATGTTGCATTCTGAGGCTCCTTACAGTTCTTCTTCATCAGGGGTAGAACGTAACGCAGACATGGTCAGATGTGCGCTAACTATGTCTACAGATGGTGAATGTTGGAAATGGTGCTTTCCGCAGCTCCTTACAGTCCTCCTTCACCTAGGGTAGAAAGGAAGGGAGACATGTACAGCTTTACGCTAACTATGTCTACAGATTGTGAATGTATGAAATGGTGCTTTCTGAGGCTCCTTACAGTTCTTCTTCATCAAGCATAGAAAGTAAGGGAGGCAAGGTCAGGTGTGCGCTAACTATGTCTAAAGATGGTTAATGTACGAAATGGTGCTTTCAGCAGCTCCCTACGGTTATCCTTCACCGAGGGTAGACAGTAAGGGAGACATGTACAGCTGTGCGCTAACTATGTCTACAGATGGTGAATATTGGAAATGGTGCATTCTGAGCTCCTTACTGTGCTCCTTACTGTTCTCCTTCCTGTTCTCCTTCACCTAGGGTGTAGAGTGAAACAGACGTGTACAGCTATACGCTAACTATGTCTGCAGATGGTGAATATTAGAAATGGTGCCTTCTGAGTTCCTTACTGTCTCCTTCACCTAGGATAGAAAGTAAGGGCGACACGTACAGCTAAGCCCTAGCTATGTGTACAGTCGGTGAATATTGGTAATGGAGCCTTCTGAGCTCCTTACTGTTCTCCTTCACCTAGGGTAGAGAGAAAGGGAGAGATTGACAGGTGTGCACTAACTATGTCTACAGATGGTGAATGTTGGAAATGGTGCATTTAGCGGCTCCTTACAGTTCTTCTTCATCAAGGGTAGAAAGTAAGGGAGACATGGTCAGATGTGCGCTAACTATGTCTACAGGTGGTGAATGTTGGAATTTGTGTTTCCTGAGGCTCCTTACAGGTCGTCTTCATCAAGCGTAGATAGTAAGGGTGGCAAGGGCAGGTGTGCGCTAACTACGTCTAAAGATGGTGAATGTAGGAAATGGTGCTTTCTGCAGCTCCCTACAATTTTCCTTCACCGAGGGTAGAAAGTAAGGGAGGCATGTACAGCTGTGTGCTAACTATGTGTACAGATGGTGAATGTTGGAATAGGTGCTTTCTGCAGCTCCTTACAGTCCTCCTTCACCTACGGTAGAACAGAAGGGAGACATGTACAGCTGTGCGCTAGTAATGTCTAAAGATGGCGAATGTTGGAAATGGTGCTTTCTGCAGCTACTTACAGTCCTCCTTCACCTAGGGTAGAAAGGAAGGGACACATGCACAGCTGTGCGCTGGTAATGTCCACAGATGGTGAATGTTGGAAGCGGTGCTTTCTGACTCTCCTTACAGTTCTTCTTCATCAAGCGTAGAAAGTAGGAGAGGCAAGGTCAGGTGTGCGCTAACTATGTCCAAAGATAGCGAATGTAGAAATTGGTGCTTTCTGCAGCTCCCTACAGTTCTCCTTCACCGAGGGTAGAAAGTAAGGGAGACATGTACAGCTGTGCGCTAACTATGTCTACAGATGGTGAATATTGGAAATGGTGCATTCTGAGCTCCTTACTGTTCTCCTTCACCTAGGGTAGAGAGTGAGGGAGACGTGTACACCTGTACGCTAACTATGTCTACAGATGGTGAATGTTGGAAATGGTGCTTTCTGATGCTCCTGACAGTTCTTCTTCATCAAGCGTAGAAAGTAAGGGAGGCAAGGTCAGGCGTGCGCTAACTATGTCTACAAATGGTGAATGTTGGAAATGGTTCTTTCTGAGGCTCCTTACAGTTCTTCTTTATCAAGGGTAGAAAGTATGGGAGACGTGTACAGCTGTGCGCTAACTATGTCTACAGATGGTGAATATTGGAAATGGTGCCTTGTGAGCTCCTTACTGTTCTCCTTCACCTAGGGTAGAGTGTAAGGGAGACGTGTACAGCTGTACGCTAACTATGTCTACAGATGGTGAATGTTGGAAATGGTGCTTTCTGAGGCTCCTTACAGCTCTTCTCCATCAAGGGTAGAAAGTAAGGGAGACACGGTCAAATGTGCCCTAACTATGTGTACAGATGGTGAATGTTGGAAATGGTGCTTTCCGCAGCTCCTTACAGTCCTCCTTCACGTAGGGTAGACAGGAAGGGAGACATGTAAAGCTGTGCGCTAGTAATGTCTACAGATGGTGAATGTTGGAAATGGTGCGTTCTGAGGCTCCTTACAGTTCTTCTTCATCAAGCGTAGAAAGTAAGGGACGCAAGGTCAGGTGTGCGCTAACTATGTCTAAAGATGGTGAATGTAGGAAATGGTGCTTTCTGCAGCTCCCTACAGTTCTCCTTCACCTAGGGTAGAAAATAAGGGAGACATGTACAGCTGTGCAGTAGCTATGTCTACAGATGGTGAATATTCGAAATGGTGCCTTCTGAGCTCCTTACTGTTCTCTTTCACCTAGGGTAGAGAGTAAGGGAGACGTGTACAGCTGTACGCCAAATATGTCTACAGATGGTGAATGTAGGAAATGGTGGTATCTGAGGATCCTTACAGTTCTTTTTCATCACGGGTAGAAAGTAAGGGAGACATGTACAGCTGTGCGGTAACTATGTCTACAGATGGTGAATATTGGAAATGGTGCCTTCTGAGCTCCTTACTGCTCTCCTTCACCTAGGGTAGAAAGTAAGGGAGACATGGTCACATGTGCGCTAACTATGTCTCCAGATGGTGAATGTTAGAAATGGAGCTTTCTGAGGCTCCTTACAGTTCTTCTTCATCACGGGTAGAAAGTAAGGGAGACATGGTCAAATGTGCGCTAACTATGTCTACATATGGTGAATGTTGGAAATGGTGCTTTCTGAGGCCCCTTACAGTTCTTTTTCATCACGGGTAGAAAGTAAGGGAGACATGGTCAGATGTGTGCTAACTATGTCTACATATGGTGAATGTTGGAAATGGTGCTTTCAGCAGCTCCTTACAGTCCTCGTTCACCTAGGGTAGCAAGGAAGGGAGACATGTACGGCTGTGGGCTAGTAATGTCTACAGATGGTGAATGTTGGATATGGTGCTTTCTGAGGCTCCTTACTGTTCTTCTTCATCAAGCGTAGAAAGAAAAGGAGGCATGGTCAGGTGTGCGCTAACTATGTCTAGAGATGGTGAATGTAGGAAATGGTGCTTTCTGAGGCTCCTTACATTTTTCCTTCATCAAGCGTAGAAAGTAAGGGAGGCAAGGTCAGGTGTGCGCTAACTAAGTCTAAAGCTGGTGAATGTAGGAAATGGTGCTTTCTGCAGCTCCCTACAGTTCTTCATCGAGGGTAGAAAGTAAGGGAGACATGTACAGCTGTGCGCTAACTATGTCTACAGATGGTGAATGTTGGAAATGGCGCTTTCTGAAGCTCCTTACAGTTTTCCTTCATCAGGCGTAGAAAGTAAGGGAGACATGGTCAGATGTGCGCTATATATGTCTACAGATGGTGAATGTTGGAAATGGTGCTTTCTGAGGCTCATAACAGTTCTTCTTCACCAAGCGTAGAAAGTAAGAGAGGCAAGGTCAGGTTTGCGCTAACTATGTCTACAGATGGTGAATGTTGGAAATGGTGCTTTACGCAGCTCCTTACAGTCCTCCTTCACCTATGGTAGAAAGGAAGGGAGACGTGTACAGCTGTGCACTAGTAATGTCTGCAGATGGTGAATGTTGGAAATGGTGCTTTCTGAGGCTTCTTACAGTTCCTCTTCATCAAGCGTAGAAAGTAAGGGAGGCAAAGTCAGGTGTGCGCTAACTATGTCTAGAGATGGTGAATGTTGGAAATAGTGCTTTCCGCAGCTCCTTACAGTCCTCCTTCACCTAGGGTAGAAAGGAAGGGAGACATGTACAGCTGTGCGCTAGTAATGTCTACAGATGGTGAATGTTGGAAATGGTGCTTTCTGAGGCTCATTACAGTCCTCCTTCACCTGGGTTAACAAGGAAGGGAGACATGTACAGCTGTGCGCTAGTAATGTCTACAGATGGTGAATGTTGGAAATGGTGCTTTCTGAGGCTCCTTACAGTTCTTCTTCATCAAGGTTAGAAAGTAAGGGAGACATGGTCAGATGTGTGCTATATATGACTACAGATGGTGAATGTTGGAAATGGTGCTTTCCACAGCTCCTTACAGTCCTCCTTCACCTAGGGTAGAAAGGAAGGGAGACATGTACAGCTGTGCGCTAGTAATGTCTACAGATGGTGAATGTTGGAAATAGTGCTTTCCGCAGCTCCTTACAGTCCTCCATCACTTAGGGTAGAAAGGAAGGGAGACATGTACAGCTGTGCGCTAGTAATGTCTACAGATGGTGAATGTGGGATATGGTGCTTTCTGAGGCTCCTTACAGTCCTCCTTCACCTGGGGTAACAAGGAAAGGAGAAATGTACAGCTGTGCGCTAGTAATGTCTACAGATGGTGAATGGTGGAAATGCTGCTTTCTGAGGCTCCTTACAGTTCTTCTACATCAAGCGTAGAAAGTAAGGGAGGCAGGGTCAGGTGTGCGCTAACTATGTCTACAGTTGGTGAATGTTGGAAATGGTGCTTTCCGCAGCTCCTTACAGTCCTCCTTCACCTATGGCAGAAAGGAAGGCAGATATGTACAGCTGTGTCTACAGATGGTGAATGTTTGAAATGGTGCTTTCCGAGGCTCCTTACAGTTCTTCGTCTTCAAGCGTAGAAAGTAAGGGAGGCAAGGTCAGGAGTGCGCTAACTATGTCTTCAGATAGTGAATTTTGGAAATTGTGCTTTCCGCAGCTACTTACAGTCCTCCTTCACCTAGGGTTTAAAGGAAGGGAGACATGTTCAGCTGTGCGCTAGTAATGTCTACAGATGGCGAATGTTGGAAATGGTGCTCTCTGAGGCTCCTTACAGTTCTTCTACATCAAGCGTAGAAAGTAAGGGAGGCAAGGTCAGGTGTGCGCTAACTATGTCTACACAAGGTGAATGTTGGAAATGGTGCATTCCGCATCTCCTTACAGTCCTACTTCACCTAGGGTAGAAAGGAAGAGAGACATGTACAGCTGTACGTAACTATGTCTACAGATGTTTATGTCGGAAATGGTGCTTTCTGCAGCTCCTTACAGTCCTCCTTCACATAGGTTAGAAAGGAAGGGAGACATGTACAGCTGTGCGCTAGTAATGTCTACAGATAGTGATTGTTGGATATGGTGCTTTCTGCAGCTCCATACAGTCCTCCACCACCCAGGGTAGAAAGGAAGGGAGACATGTACAGCTTTACGCTAACTATGTCTACAGATGGTGAATGTTGGAAATGGTGCTATCTGAGGCTCCCTACAGTTCTTCTTCATCAAGCGTAGAAAGTAAGCGAGGCAAGGTCAGGTGTGCGCTAACTATGTCTAAAGATTATGAATGTAGGAGATGGTGCTTTGAGCAGCTCCCTACAGTTCTCCTTCACCGAGGGTAGAAAGTAAGGGAGACATGTACAGCTGTGCGCTAACTACGTCTACAGATGGTGAATATTGGAAATGGTGCCCTCTGAGCCCGTTACTGTTGTCCTTCACCTAGGGTAGAAAGGAAGGGAGACATGTACAGCTGTACGTTAACTATGTCTACAGATGGTGAATCTTGGAAATGGTGCTTTCTGCAGCTCCCTACAGTTCTCCTTCACCGAGGGTAGAAAGTAAGGGAGACATGTACAGCTGTGCGCTAACTATGTCTACAGATGGTGAATATTGGAAATGGTGCATTCTGAGCTCCTTACTGTGCTCCTTACTGTTCTCCTTCCTGCTCTCCTTCACCTAGGGTGTAGAGTAAAGGAGACGTGTACAGCTATACGCTAACTATGTCTACAGGTGGTGAATGTTGGAAATTGTGGTTTCTGAGGCTCCTTACAGTTCTTCCTCATCAAGGGTAGAATTTAAGGGACACACGGTCAGATGTGCGCTAACTATGTCTACAGATGTTGAATGTTGGAAATGGTGCTTTCTGAGGCTCCTTACAGTTCTTCTTCATCAAGCGTAGAAAGTAAGGGAGGCAAGGTCAGGTGTGCGCTAACTATGTCTAAAGATGGTGAATGTAGGAAATGGTGCTTTCGGCTGCTCCCTACAGTTCTCCTTCACCGAGGGTAGAAAGTAAGGGAGACATGTACAGCCTTCTGAGCTCCTTACTGTTCTCCTTCACCTAGGGTAGAGAGAAAGGGAGACATTGTCAGGTGTGCGCTAACTATGTCTACAGATGGTGAATGTTGGAAATGGTGCTTTCAGAGGCTCCTTACAGTTCTTCTTCATCAAGGGTAGAAAGTAAGCGAGACATGGTCAGATGTGTGCTAACTATGTCTACAGATGGTGAATGTTGGAAATGGTGCTTTCCGCAGCTCCTTACAGTCCTCCTTCACCGAGGGTAGAAAGTAAGGGAGGCAAGGTCAGGTGTGCGCTAACTACGTCTAAAGATGGTGAATGCAGGAAATGGTGCTTTCTGCAGCTCCCTACAATTTTCCTTCACCGAGGGTAGAGAGTAAAGGAGACATGTACAGTTGTGCGCTAACTATGTCTACAGATGGTGAATGTTGGAATAGGTGCTTTCTGCAGCTCCTTACAGTCCTCCTTCACCTAGGGTAGAACAGAAGGGAGACATGTACAGCTGTGCGCTAGTAATGTCTAAAGATGGCGAATGTAGGAAATGGTGCTTTCTGTAGCTCCCTACAGTTCTCCTTCACCAAGGGTAGAAAGTAAGGGAGACATGTACAGCTGTGCGCTAACTATGTCTACAGATGGTGAATATTGGAAATGGTGCCTTCTGAGCTCCTTACTGTTCTCCTTCACCTAGGGTAGAGAGTGAGGGAGACGTGTACAGCTGTACGCTAACTATGTCTACAGATGGTGAATGTTGGAAATGGTGCTTTCTGAGGCTCCTTACAGTTCTTCTCCATCAAGGGTAGAAAGTAAGGGAGACACGGTCAAATGTGCCATAAATATGTGTACAGATGGTGAACGTTGGAAATGGTGCTTTCCGCAGCTCCTTACAGTCCTCCTTCACGTAGGGTAGACAGGAAGGGAGACATGTAAAGCTGTGCGCTAGTAATGTCTACAGATGGTGAATGTTGGAAATGGTGCGTTCTGAGGCTCCTTACAGTTCTTCTTCATCAAGCGTAGAAAGTAAGGGACGCAAGGTCAGGTGTGCGCTAACTATGTCTAAAGATGGTGAATGTATTAAATGGTGCTTTCTGCAGCTCCCTACAGTCTCCTTCACCTAGGGTAGAAAATAAGGGAGACATGTACAGCTGTGCAGTAGCTATGTCTACAGATGGTGAATATTCGAAATGGTGCCTTCTGAGCTCCTTACTGTTCCCTTTCACCTAGGGTAGAGAGTAAGGGAGACTTTTACAGCTGTACGCTAACTATGTCTACAGATGGTGAATGTTAGAAATGGTGCTCTCTGAGGCTCCTTACAGTTCTTCTTCATCAAGCGTAGAAAGTAAGGGAGGCAAAGTCAGGTGTGCGCTAACTATGTCTAGAGATGGTGAATGTTGGAAATAGTGCTTTCCGCAGCTCCTTACAGTCCTCCTTCACCTAGGGTAGAAAGGAAGGGAGACATGTACAGCTGTGCGCTAGTAATGTCTACAGATGGTGAATGTTGGAAATGGTGCTCTCTGAGGCTCATTACAGTCCTCCTTCACCTGGGTTAACAAGGAAGGGAGACATGTACAGCTGTGCGCTAGTAATGTCTACAGATGGTGAATGTTGGAAATGGTGCTTTCTGAGGCTCCTTACAGTTCTTCTTCATCAAGGTTAGAAAGTAAGAGAGACATGGTCAGATGTGTGCTATATATGACTACAGATGGTGAATGTTGGAAATGGTGCTTTCCACAGCTCCTTACAGTCCTCCTTCACCTAGGGTAGAAAGGAAGGGAGACACGTACAGCTGTGCGCTTGTAATGTCTACAGATGGAGAACGTTGGAAATAGTGCTTTCCGCAGCTCCTTACAGTCCTCCATCACTTAGGGTAGAAAGCAAGGGAGACATGTACAGCTGTGCGCTAGTAATGTCTACAGATGGTGAATGTGGGATATGGTGCTTTCTGAGGCTCCTTACAGTCCCACTTCACCTGGGGTAACAAGGAAAGGAGAAATGTACAGCTGTGCGCTAGTAATGTCTACAGATGGTGAATGTTGGAAATGCTGCTTTCTGAGGCTCCTGACAGTTCTTCTACATCAAGCGTAGAAAGTAAGGGAGGCAGGGTCAGGTGTGCGCTAACTATGACTACAGATGGTGAATGTTGGAAATGGTGCTTTCCGCAGCTCCATACAGTCCTCCTTCACCTACGGTAGAAAGGAAGGGAGACATGTACAGCTGTGCGCTAGTAATGTCTACAGATGGTGAATGTTGGAAATGGTGCTTTCTGAGGCTCCTTACAGTTTTCCTCCATCAAGCGTAGAAAGTAAGGGAGGCAGGGTCAGGTGTGCGCTAACAATGTCTACAGTTGGTGAATGTTGGAGATGGTGCTTTCCGCAGCTCCTTACAGTCCTCCTTCACCAATGGTAGAAAGGAAGGCAGATATGTACAGCTGTGTCTACAGATGGTGAATGTTTGAAATGGTGCTTTCTGAGGCTCCTTACAGTTCTTCGTCATCAAGCGTAGAAAGTAAGGGCGGCAAGGTCAAGTGTGCGCTAACTATGTCCACAGATGGTGAATGTTGGAAATGGAGCTTTCCGCAGCTCCTTACAGTCCTCCATCACCTGGGGGAGAAAGGAAAGGAGACATGTACAGCTCTGCGCTAGTAAAGTCTACAGATGGTGAATGTTGGAAATGGTGCTTTCTGAGGCTCCTTACAGTTCTTCTTTATCAAGCGTAGAAAGTAAGGGAGGGAAGGTCAGGTGTGCGCTAACTATGTCTACAGATGGTGAATGTTGGAAATGGTGCTTTCCGCAGCTCCATACAGTCCTCCTTCACCTAGGGTATAAAGGAAGGGAGACATGTGCAGCTGTGTGCTAGTAATGTCTACAGATGGTGAATGTTGGAAATGGTGCTTTCTGAGGCTCATAACAGTTCTTCTTCATCAAGCGTAGAAAGTAAGGGAGGCAAAGTCATGTGTGCGCTAACTATGTCTAGAGATGGTGAATGTTGGAAATAGTGCTTTCCGCAGCTCCTTACAGTCCTCCTTCAATTAGGGTAGAAAGGAAGGGAGACATGTACAGCTGTGCGCTAGTAATGTCTACAGATGGTGAATGTTGGAAATGGTGCTTTCTGAGGCTCATTACAGTCCTCCTTCACCTGGGTTAACAAGGAAGGGAGACATGTACAGCTGTGCGCTAGTAATGTCTACAGATGGTGAATGTTGGAAATGGTGCTTTCTGAGGCTCCTTACAGTTCTTCTTCGTCAAGGTTAGAATGTAAGAGAGACATGGTCAGATGTGTGCTATATTTGACTACAGATGGTGAATGTTGGAAATGGTGCTTTCCACAGCTCCTTACAGTCCTCCTTCACCTAGGGTAGAAAGGAAGGGAGACATGTACAGCTGTGCGCTAGTAATGTCTACAGATGGTGAACGTTGGAAATAGTGCTTTCCGCAGCTCCTTACAATCCTCCATCACTTAGGGTAGAAAGGAAGGGAGACATGTATAGCTGTGCGCTAGTAATGTCTACAGATGGTGAATGTGGGATATGGTGCTTTCTGAGGCTCCTTACAGTCCTCCTTCACCTGGGGTAACAAGGAAAGGAGAAATGTACAGCTGTGCGCTAGTAATGTCTACAGATGGTGAATGTTGGAAATGCTGCTTTCTGAGGCTCCTGACAGTTCTTCTACATCAAGCGTAGAAAGTAAGGGAGGCAGGGTCAGGTGTGCGCTAACTATGTCTACAGTTGGTGAATGTTGGAAATGGTGCTTTCCGCAGCTCCTTACAGTCCTCATTCACCTATGGTAGAAAGAAAGGCAGATATGTACAGCTGTGTCTACAGATGGTGAATGTTTGAAATGGTGCTTTCCGAGGCTCCTTACAGTTCTTCGTCATCAAGCGTAGAAAGTAAGGGAGGCAAAGTCAGGTGTGCGCTAACTATGTCTAGAGATGGTGAATGTTGGAAATAGTGCTTTCCGCAGCTCCTTACAGTCCTCCTTCACCTAGGGTAGAAAGGAAGGGAGACATGTTCAGCTGTGCACTAGTAATGTCTACAGATGGTGAATGTTGGAAATGGTGCTCTCTGAGGCTCCTTACAGTTCTTCTACATCAAGCGTAGAAAGTAAGGGAGGCAAGGTCAGGTGTGTGCTAACTATGTCTACAGAAGGTTAATGTTGGAAATGGTGCTTTCTGAGGCTCCTTACAGTCCTCCTTCACCAAGGGGAGAAAGGACGGGAGACATATACAGCTGTGCGCTAGTAGTGTCTACAGATGGTGAATGTTGGAAATGGTGCATTCTGAGGCTCCTTACAGTTCTTCTTAAACCAAGCGTAGAAAGTAAGGGCGGCAAGGTCAAGTGTGCACTAACTATGTCTACAGATGGTGAATGTTGGAAATGGTGCTTTCTGATGCTCCTTACAGTCCTCCTTCACCTAGGGTAGAAAGGAAGGGAGACATATACAGCTGTGCGCTAGTAATGTCTACAGATGGTGAATGTTGGAAATGGTGCTTTCTGAGGCTCCTTACAGTTCTTCTTCATCAAGCATAGAAAGTAAGGGCCCCAAGGTCAAGTGTGCGCTAACTATGTCTACAGATGGTGAATGTTGGAAATGGTTCTTTCTGATTCTCCTTACAGTTCTTCTTCACCTAGGGTAGAAAGGAAGGGAGACATGTACAGCTGTGCGCTAGTAATGTCTACAGATGGTGAATGTTGGAAATGTTGCTTTCTGAGGCTCCTTACAATTCTTCTTCATCAAGCATAGAAAGTGAGGGGGGGAAGGGCAGGTTTGCGCTAACTATGTCTACAGATGGTGAATGTTGGAAATGGTGCTTTCCGCAGGTCCATACAGTCCTCCTTCACCTACGGTAGAAAGGAAGGGAGACATGTACAGCTGTGCGCTAGTAATGTCTACAGATGGTGAATGTTGGAAATGGTGCTTTCTGAGGCTCCTTACAGTTTTCCTCCATCAAGCGTAGAAAGTAAGGGAGACATGGTCAGATGTGCGCTATATATGTCTACAGATGGTGAATGTTGGAAATGGTGCTTTCCACAGTTCCTTACAGTCCTCCTTCACCTAGGGTAGAAAGTAAGGGAGTCATGTACAGCTGTCTGCTAGTAATGTCTACAGATGGTGAATGTTGGAAATAGTGCTTTCTGAGTCTCCTTACAGTCCTCCTTCACCTAGGGTATAAAGGAAGGGAGACATGTACAGCTGTGTGCTAGTAATGTCTACAGATGGTGAATGTTGGAAATGGTGCTTTCTGAGGCTCCTTAGAGTTTTCCTTCATCAGGCGTAGAAAGTAAGGAAGACATGGTCAGATGTGCGCTATATATGTCTACAGATGGTGAACGTTGGAAATGGTCCTTTCCACAGCTCCTTACAGTCCTCCCTCACCTAGGGTAGAAAGTAAGGGAGACATGTACTGCTGTGCGCTAACAACGTCTACAGATGGTGAATGTTGGAAATGGTGCTTTCTGAGGCTCCTTACAGTTCTTCTTCATCAAGGGTAGAAAGTAAGGGAGGCATGGCCAGGTGTGCGCTAACTATGTCTAGAGATGGTGAATGTAGGAAATGGTGCTTTCTGAGGCACCTTACAGTCCTCCTTCAACTAGAGTAGAAAGGAAGGGAGACATGTACAGCTGTGTGCTAGTAATGTCTACAGATAGTGAACGTTGGAAATGGTGCTTTCTAAAGGCTCCTTACAGTTCTTCTTCATGAAGCGTAGAAAGTAAGGTAGGCAAGGTCAGGTGTGCGCTAACTATGTCTAGAGAAGGTGAATGTAAGCAATGGTGCTTTCTGAGGCTCCCTACAGTCCTACTTCACCTAGGGTAGAAAGGAAGGGAGACATGCCAAGCTATGCGGTAGTAATGTCTACAGATGGTGAATGTTGGAAATAGTTCTTTCTGAGGCGCCTTACAGTCCTCCTTCACCTAGGGTTGAAAGGAAGGGAGACATGTACAGCTGTGCACTAGTAATGTCTACAGATGGTGAATGTAGGAAGTGGTGCTTTCTGATGCTCCTTACAGTCCTCCTTCACCTAGGGTAGAAAGGAAGGGAGACATGTACAGTTGTGTGCTAGTAATGTCTACAAATAGTGAATGTTGGAAATGGTGCTTTCTGGGGCTCCTTACAGTTCTTCTTCATCAAGCGTAGAAAGTAAGGGAACCAAGGTTAGGTCTGTGCTAACTATGTCTAGAGATGGTGAATGCTGGATATGGTGCTTTCCGCAGCTCCTTACAGTCCTCCTTTACCTAGGGTAGAAAGGAAGGAAGACATGTACAGCTGTGCGCTAGTAATGTCTACACATGGTGAATGATGGAAATGGTGCTTTCTGAGGCTCCTTACAGTACTTCTTCATCAAGCGTAGAAAATAAGGGAGGCAAGGTCAGGTGTGCACTAACTATGTCTAGTGAAGTTGAATGAAGGAAATGGTGCTTTCTGAGGCTTCTTACAGTCCTCCTTCACCTAGGGTAGAAAGGAAGGGAGACATGTACAGCTGCGTGCTAGTAATGTCTACAGATGGTGAATGTTGGAAATGGTGCTCTCTGACGCTCCTTACTGTCCTCCTCCACCTAGGGCAGAAAGGAAGGGAAACATGTACAGCTATGCGCTAGTAATGTCTACAGATGGTGAATGTTGGAAATGGTGCTTTCTGAGGCTCCTTACAGTTCTTCTTCATCAAGCGTAGAAAGTAAGAGAGGCATGGTAAGGTGTGCGCTAACTATGTCTAGAGATGGTGAATGTTGGAAATGGTGCTTTCTGAGGCTCTTTACTGTTCTTCTTCATCAAGCGTAGAAAGTAAGGGAGGCAAGGTCAGGGTTGCGCTAATAATGTCTACAGATGGTGAATGTTGGAAATGGTGCTTTCTGAGGCTCCTTACAGTTCTTCTTCATCAAGCGTAGAAAGTAAGGGAGGCATGGTAAGGTGTGCGCTAACTATGTCTAGAGATGGTGAATGTTGGAAATGGTGCTTTTTGAGGCTCCTTACAGTCCTCCTTCACCTAGGGTAGAAAGGAAGGGAGAAATGTACAGCTGTGCGCTAGTAATGTCTACATATGGTGAATGTAGGACATGGTGCTTTCTGAGGCTCTTTACTGTTCTTCTTCATCAAGCGTAGAAAGTAAGGGAGGCAAGGTCAGGTGTGCGCTAACTATCTCTATAGATGGTGAATGTAGGAAATGGTTCTTTCTGAGGCTCCTTACAGTTCTTCTTCATCAGGCATAGAAAGTAAGGGAGGCAAGGTCAGGTGTGCGCTAACTATCTCTATAGATGGTGAATGTAGGAAATGGTTCTTTCTGAGGCTCCTTACAGTTCTTCTTCATCAGGCATAGAAAGTAAGGGAGGCAAGGTCAGGTGTGCGCTAACTATGTCTACAGATGGTGAATGTTGGAAATGGTGGCTTCCGCAGCTCCTTACAGTCCTCCTTCACGTAGGGTAGAAAGGATGGGAGACATGTACAGCTGTGGGCTAGTAATGGCTACAGATGGTGAATGTAGGAAATGGTGCTTTCTGAGGCTTCTTACAGTTCTCTTAATAAAGCGTAGAAAGTAATGGAGGCAAGGTGAGGTGTGCGCTAACTATGACTAGAGAAGGTGAAAGTAGGAAATGGTGCTTTCTGAGGCTCTCTACAGTCCTCCTCCACCTAGGGTAGAAAGGAACGGAGAAATGTACAGCTGTGCACTAGTAATGTCTAAAGATGGTGAATGTTGGAAATGGTGCTTTCTGTGGCTCCCTACAGTCCTCCTTCACCTAGGGTAGAAAGGAAGGGAGAAATGTACAGCTGTGCACTAGTAATGTCTACAGATGGTGAATGTTGGAAATGGTGCTTTCTGAGGCTTCTTACAGTTCTCTTCATCATGCGTAGAAAGTAAGGGAGGCAAGGTCAGGTGTGTGCTAACTATGTCTAGAGAAAGTGAATGTAGGAAATGGTACTTTCTGAGGCTCCTTACAATCCTCCGTCACCTAGGCTAGAAAGGAAGGGACACATGTACAGCTGTGCACTAGTAATGTCTAAAGATGGTGATGGTGGAAATGGTGCTTTCTGAGGCTCCTTACAGTTCTTCTTCATCAAGCGTAGAAGGTAAGGGAGGCAAGGTCAGGTGTGCGCTAACTATGCCTAAAGGTGGTGAATGTTGGAAATGGTGCTATCCACAGCTCTTTACAGTCCTCCTTCACCTAGGGTAGAAAGGAAGGGAGACACGTACTGCTGTGCGCTAGTAATGTCTACAGATTGTGAATGTAGGAAATGGTGCTTTCTGAGGCTGCTTACAGTCCTCATTCACCTAGGGTAGAAAGGAAGGGAGACATGTACAGCTGTGCGTTAGTAATGTCTACAGATAGTGAATGTTGGAAGTGGTGCTTTCTGAAGCTCCTTACAGTCCTCCTTCACCTAGGGTAGAAAGGAAGGGACACATGTACAGCTGTGCACTATTAATGTCTAAAGATGGTGGATGTTGGAAATGGTGCTTTCTGAGGCTCCTTACAGTCCTCCTTCACCTAGAGTAGAAAGGAAGGGAGACATGTACAGCTGTGCGCTAGTAATGTCTACAGATGGTGAATCTGGGAAATAGTGCTTTCTGAGGCTTCTTACAGTTCTCTTCATCAAGCGTAGAAAGGAAGAAAGGCAAGGTCAGGAGTGTGCTAACTATGTCTAGAGAAGGTGAATGTAAGAGATGGTGCTTTCTGAGGCTCCTTACAGTCCTCCTCCACCTAGGGTAGAAAGGAAGGGAGAAATTTACAGCTGTGCACTAGTAATGTCTACAGATGGTGAATGTTGGAAATGGTGCATTCTGAGGCTCCTTACAGTCCTCCTTCACCTAGAGTAGAAAGGAAGGGAGACATGTACAGCTGTGCCCTAGTAATGTCTACAGATGGTGAAAGTTGGAAATGGTGCTTTCTGAGGCTCCTTACAGTTCTTCATCATCAAGCGTAGAAAGTAACGGAGGCAAGGTCAGGTGTGCGCTAACTATGCCTAGAGACTGTGAATGTTGGAAATAGTGCTTTCTGAGGCTCCTTACAGTTCTTCTTCATCAAGTGTAGAAAGTAGGGGAAGCAAGGTCAGGTGTGCCCTGACTATGTCTAGAGATGGTGAATGTTGGAAATGGTGCTTTCCGCAGCTCCTTACAGTCCTCATTCACCTAGGGTAGAAAGGATGGGAGACATGTACAGCTATGCGCTAGTAATGTCTCCAGATGGTGAATGTTGGAAATGGTGCTTTCTGAGGCTCCTTACAGTTCTTCTTCCTCAAGCGTAGACAGTAAGGGAGGCAAGGTCAGGTGTGCGCTAACAATGTCTAGAGATGGTGAATGTTGGAAATGATGCTGTCCGCAGCTCTTAACTGTCCTCCTTCACCTAGGGTAGAAAGGAAGGGAGACATGTACATCTGTGCGCTAGTAATGTCTACAAATGGTGAATGTTGGATATGGTGCTTTCTGAGGCTCCTTACAGTTCTACTTCATCAAGCATAGAAAGTAATGGAGGCAAGGTCAGGTGTGCGCTAACTGTCTCCAGATGGTGAATGTAGGAAATCGTGCTTTCTAAGGCTCCTTATAGTTCTTCTTCATCAAGCGTAGAAAGTGAGGGAGGCAAGGTCAGGTGTGCGCTAACTATGTCTACAGATGGTTAATGTTGGAAATGGTGCTTACCGCAGCTTCTTACAGTCCTCCTTCACCTAGGGTAGAAAGGAAGGGAGACATGTACAGCTGTGCGCTAGTAATGTCTACAGATGGTGAATGTTGGAAATGGTGCTTTCTGAGGCTCCTTACAGTTCTTCTTCATCAAGCGTAGAAAGTAAGGGAGGCAAGGTCAGGTGTACGCTAACTATGTCTAGAGAAGGTAAATGTAGAAAATCGTGCTTTCTGAGGCTCCTTACAGTTCTCCTTCACCTAAGGTAGAAAGAAAGGGAGACATGTACAGCTGTGCGCTAGTAATGTCTACAGATGCTGAAAGTTGGAAATGGTGCTTTCTGATGCTCCTTACAGTCCTCCTTCACGTAGGGTAGAGGGGAAGGGAGACACGTACAGCTGTGCGCTAGTAATTTCTACAGATGGTGAATGTTGGAAAAGGTGCATTCTGAGGCTCCTTACAGTTCTTCTTCATCAAGCGTAGAAAGTAAGGATGGCAAGGTCAGGTGTTCGCTAACTATGTCTACAGATGGCGAATTTTGGAAATGGTGCTTTCTGAGGCTCCTTACAGTTCTTCTTCATCAAGAGTAGAAAGTGAGGGAGGCGAGGTCAGCTGTGCGCTAACTATGTCTAGAGAAGGATAATGAGGGAAATGGTGCTTTCTGAGGTTCCTTACAGTCCTCCTTCACCTAGGGTGGAAAGGAAGGGAGAAGTGTACGGCTGAGCACTAGTAATGTCTACAGATGGTGAATGTTGTAAATGGTGCATTCTGAGGCTCCTTACAGTTCTTCTTCATCAACCATAGAAAGTAAGAGTGGATAGGTCAGGTGTGCGCAAACTATGTCTAGTTAAGGTGAATGTAGGATATGGTGCTATCTGAGGGTACTTACAGTCCTCCTTCGCATAGGGTAGAATGTAAGGGAGACAAGTACAGCTGTGCGCTAGTAATGTCTACAGATGGTGAATGTTGGAAATGGTGCTTTCTGAGGCTCCTTACAGCTCTTCTTCATCAAACGTAGAAAGTGTGTGCGGTAAGGTCAGGTGTGCGCTAACTATGTCTAGAGAGGGTGAATGTAGGAAATGGTGCTTTCTGAGGCTCCTTGCAGTCCTCCTTCGCCTAGGGTAGAAAGTAAGGGAGACATGTACAGCTGTGCGCTAGTAATGTCTACAGATGGTGAATGTTGGAAATGGTGCTTTCTGAGGCTCCTTACAGTTCTTCTTCATCAAGAGTAGAAAGTGAGGGAGGCGAGGTCAGCTGTGCGCTAACTATGTCTAGAGAAGGATAATGAGGGAAATGGTGCTTTCTGAGGTTCCTTACAGTCCTCCTTCACCTAGGGTGGAAAGGAAGGGAGAAGTGTACGGCTTAGCACTAGTAATGTCTACAGATGGTGAATGTTGTAAATGGTGCATTCTGAGGCTCCTTACAGTTCTTCTTCATCAAGCATAGAAAGTAAGAGTGGATAGGTCAGGTGTGCGCAAACTATGTCTAGTTAAGGTGAATGTAGGATATGGTGCTATCTGAGGGTCCTTACAGTCCTCCTTCGCATAGGGTAGAATGTAAGGGAGACAAGTACAGCTGTGCGCTTGTAATGTCTACAGATGGTGAATTTTGGAAATGGTGGTTTCTGAGGCTCCTTTGTTATTCCTCATCAAGCGTAGAAAGTAAGGGAGGCAAGGTCAGGTGGGCGTTAACTATGGCTAGAGAAGGTGAATGTTGAAAATGGTGCTTTCTGAGGCTCCTTACAGTCCTCCATCACCTAGGGTAGAAAGGAAGGGAGACATGTATAGCTGTGCGCTAGCAATGTCTAAAGATGTTGGATGTTGGAAATGGTGCTTTCTGAGGCTCCATACAGTTCTTCTTCATCAAGCGTAGAAAGTAAGGAAGGCATGGTCAGGTGTGGGCTAGTAATGTCTAAAGATTGTGAATGTTGGAAATGGTGCTTTCCGCAGCTCGTTACAGTCCTCCTTCACCTAGGGTAGAAGTGAAGGGAGACATATACAGCTGTGTGCTAGTAATGTCTACAGATAGTGAATGTTGGAAATGGTGCTTTCTGAGGCTCCTTACAGTTCTTCTTCATCAAGCATAGAAAGTAAGGGAGGCAAGTTCAGGTGTGCGCTAACCATGTCTAGAGAAGGTGAATGTAGGAAATGGTGCCTTCTTAGGCTACTTACAGTCCTCCTTCACCTAGGGTAGAAAGGAAGGGATACATGTACAGCTGTGCGCTAGTAATGTCTTCAGATGTTGAGTATTGGAAATGGTGCTTTCAGAGGATCCATACAGTTCTTCTTCATCAAGCGTAGGAAGAGAGGGAGGCAAGGTCAGGTGTGCGCTATGTCTACAGATGGTGAATGTTGTAAATGGTGCTTTCTGCAGCTCCTTACAGTCCTCCTTCACCTAGGGTAAAAAAGGAAGGGAGACATGTATAGCTGTGCGCTAGTAATGTCCAAAGATGGTGGATGTTGGAAATGGTGCTTTCTGAGGCTCCTTACAGTTCTTCTTTATCAAGCGTAGAAAGTAAGGGAGGCATGGTCAGGTGTGGGCTAGTAATGTCTAAAGATGGTGAATGTTGGAAATGGTGCTTTCTGCAGCTCCTTACAGTCCTCCTTCACCTAGGGTAGAAAGGAAGGGAGACATGTACAGCTGTGCGCTAGTAATGTCTACAGATGGTGAATGTTGGAAATGGTGCTTTCTGATACTCCTTACAGTTCTTCTTCATCAAGCGTAGAAAGTAAGGGAGGCAAGGTCAGATGTGCGCTAACTGTGTCTACAGATGGTGAATGTTGGAAAAAGTGCTTTTTGAGGCTCTTTACAGTTCTTCTTCATCAAGCGTAGAAAGTAAGGGAGGCAATGTCAGGTGTGCGCTATCTATGACTAGAGAAGGTGAATGTAGGAAATGGTATTTTCTGAGGCTCCTTACAGTCCTCCTTCACCTAGGGTAGAAAGGAAGGGAGACATGTATAGCTGTGCGCAAGTAATGTCTAAAGATGGTGGATGTTGTAAATGGTGCTTTCTGAGGCTCCTTACAGTTCTTCTTCATCAAGCGTAGAAAGTAAGGGAGGCAAGTTCAGGTGTGCGCTAACTATGTCTACAGATGGTGAATGTTGGAAATGGTGCTTTCTGAGGCTCCTTACATTCCTCCTTCACCTAGGGTGGAAAATAAGGGAGACATGTACAGCTGTGCACTAGTAATGTCTGCAGATAGTCAAGGTTGGAAATGGTGCTTTCTGAGGCTCCTTACAGTTCTTCTTCATCAAGCGTAGAAAGTAAGGGAGGCAAGTTCAGGTGTGCGCTAACTATGTCTACAGATGGTGAATGTTGGAAATGGTGCTTTCTGATACTCCTTACATTCCTCCTTCACCTAGGGTGGAAAATAAGGGAGACATGTACAGCTGTGCACTAGTAATGTCTGCAGATAGTCAAGGTTGGAAATGGTGCTTTCTGAGGCTCCTTACAGTTCTTCTTTATCAAGCATAGAAAGTAAGGGAGGCAAGTTCAGGTGTGCGCTAACTATGTCTACAGATGGTGAATGTTGGAAATGGTGCTTTCCGCAGCTCCTTACAGTCCTCCTTCACCTAGGGTAGAAAGGAAGGGAGACACGTACAGCTGTGAGCTAGTAATGTCTACAGACGGTGAATGTTGGAAATGGAGCTTCCTGAGGCTCCTTACAGTTCTTCTTCATCAAGTGTAGAAAGTAAGGGAGGCAAGGTCAGGTGTGCGCTAACTATGTCTACAGATGGTGAATGTTGGAAATGGTGCTTTCTGATACTCCTTACATTCCTCCTTCACCTAGGGTGGAAAATAAGGGAGACATGTACAGCTGTGCACTAGTAATGTCTGCAGATAGTCAAGGTTGGAAATGGTGCTTTCTGAGGCTCCTTACAGTTCTTCTTCATCAAGCGTAGAAAGTAAGGGAGGCAAGGTGAGGTGTGCTCTAAATATGTCTAGAGAAGGTGAAAGTAGGGAATGGTTCTTTCTGAGGGTCCTTACAGTGCTCCTTCACCTAGGGTAGAAAGGAAGGGAGAGATGTACAGCTGTGCGCTAGTAATGTCTACAGATGGTGAATGTTGGAAATGGTGCTTTCTGAGGCTTCTTACAGTCCTCCTTCACCTAGGGTAGAAAGGAAGGGAGACATCTACAGCTGTGCGCTAGTAATGTCTACAGATGGTGAATGTTGGAAATGGTGCTCTCTAAGGCTCCTTACAGTTCTTCTTCATCAAGCGTAGAAAGTAAGGGAGGCAAGGTCAGGTGTGCGCAAACTATGTCTAGAGAAGGTGAATGTTGGAAATGGTGCTTTCTGAGGCTCCTTACAGTCCTCCTTCACCTAGGGTAGAAAGGAAGTGAGACATCTACAGCTGTGCGCTAGTAATGTCTACAGATGGTGAATATTGGAAATGGTACTTTCTGAGGATCCTTACAGTTCTTCTTCATCAAGCGTAGAAAGTAAGGGAGGCAAGGGCAGGTGTGCGCTAACTATGTCTAGAGAAGGTGAATGTAGGAAATGGTGTTTTCTGAGGTTTCTTACAGTCCTCGTTCACCTAGGGTAGAAAGGAAGGGAGACATCTACAGCTGTGCGCTAGTATTGTCTACAGATGGTGTATATTGGAAATGGTGCATTCTGAGGCTCCTTACACTTCTTCTTCATCAAGCATAGATAGTAAGGGAGGCAAGTTCAGGTGTGCGCTAACCATGTCTAGAGAAGGTGAATGTAGGAAATGGTGCCTTCTGAGGCTCCTTACAGTCCTCCTTCACCTAGGGTAGAAAGGAAGGTAGACATGTACAGCTGTGCGCTAGTATTGTCTACAGATGGTGTATATTGGAAATGGTGCATTCTGAGGCTCCTTACACTTCTTTTTCATCGAGCTTAGAAAGTAAGGGAGGCAAGGTCAGGCGTGCGCTAACTATGTCTAGAGAAGGTGAATGTAGGAAATGGTTCTTTCTTAGGCTCCTTACAGTCTTCCTTCACCTAGGGTAGAAAGGAAGGGAGACATGTACAGCTGTGCGCTAGTAATGTCTACTGATGGTGAATGTTGGAAATAGTGCTTTCTGAGGCTCCTTACAGTTCTTCTTCATAAAGGGTAGAAAGTAAGGGAGACATGTACAGATGTGCACTGACAACGTCTGAAGATGGTGGATGTTGGAAATGGTGCTTTCTGTAGTTCGTTACGTTTCTTTTTCGCATATGATATAAAGTAAATGTGACATACTCAGCAATGAACTATCCATGTCCATAGAAATTGAATGTTGATAAGAAAGCCTTCTGCAGCTCCATACTGTTCCTCTCCATGTAGCGTAGAAAGTAAGGGAGACATGTACAGGTGTGAGCTAATTAAGTCTACAGATGGTGAATGTTGGAAAGGGTGCTTTCAGCAGCTCCTTTCTCTTCTTCTTTACCTAGGTTACAAAGTAGGGGAGATATGTACAGCTGTGCGTTATGTATGTCAACGGATATTTAATTTTAGAAATGGTGCTTTCTGCAGCTACTTACAGCTCTTCTTCACCTAGGGTACGAAGTAAGGGAGACATGTACAGCTGTGCGCTAACAAAGTCTACGGATGGTGAATGGTGGAAACGATGCTTTCTGAGGCTCCTTACCGTTCTTTTTCGCCTAGGATAGGATGTAAACGAGACATACTCAGCAGTGCACTATTTATGTCCACAGATGGTGAATGTTGGTAAGATAGCTATCTGCAGCTCCTTACAGTTCTCCTTCACATAGGGTAGAAAGTAAGGGAGACATGTACAGCTGTGCGCTACCTATGTCTAGAGATGGTGAATGTTGGAAATGTTGCTTTCTGCAGCTCCTTACAATTCCCCTTCACCTATGGTAGAGAGTAAGGGAGACATGTACAGGTGTGCGATAACTATGTCTACAGATGGTGAATGTTGGAAATGTTGCTTTCTGCAGCTCCTTACAGTTCGTCTTCACCTCGTTTAAAAAGTAAGGGAGACATGTACAGCAGTGCGTTACCTATGACTAGAGATGGTGAATGTTGGAAATGGTGCTTCTGAGTCTCCTTACAGTTCTTTTTTGCCTAGGATAGAAAGTAAAGGAGACATACTCAGCAGTGCAATGTTTATGTCCACAGATGGTGAATGTTTGTAAGAAAGTTTTCTGCAGCTCCATACAGTTCTTTTTCACTTAGGGTATGAAGTAAGACAGACATGTACAACTGTGCGCTAACTATGTCTAGAGATAGTGAATGTTGGAAATGGTGCTTTTTGCAGCTCCTTACAGTTCTTCTTCACCTAGGGTAGAAAGTAATGGAGATACGTACATCTGTGCGCTAACAATGTCTACGGATTGTGAATGTTGAAAACAGTGCTTTCTGAGGTTCCTTACAGTTTTTTTTTTTTTTTTTTCGCCTAGGAATGAGAGTACAGGGGGCATACTCAGCAGTGCACTATTTACGTCAACAGATGGTGAATGTTGGTAGGAAAGCTTTCTGCAAGTCCTTACCATTCTTCTTCATTTAGGGTAGAGAGTAATTGAGACATGTACATCAGTGCGCTAACTATGTCTAGAGATAGTGAATGTTGAAAATGGTGCTTTCTCCAGCTCCTTACAGTTCTTCTTCACGTAGGGTAGAAAGTAATGGAGATATTTACGCCTGTGTGCTAACTATGTCTACGGATGGTGAATGTTGGAAAATGGTGCTTTCTTAGGCTCCTTACAGTTCTTATTCGCCTAGGATTGAAAGTAAATTAGACATACTCAGCAGTGCACTATTTGTGTCCACAGATGGTGAATGTTGGTAAGAATGCTATCTGCAGACCCTTACAGTTCTCCTGCATCTAAGGTGGAAAGAAAGGAAGAGATGTACAGCTGTGCACTATGTATGTCTACACATGGCGAATGTCGGAAATGGTGCTTCCTGCAGCTAATTACAGTTCTTCTTCACCTAGGGTAGAAAGTAAGGGAGACATGTACAGCTGTGCGGTATGTATACCCACAGATGGTGAATGTTGGTAAGAAAGCTTTGTGCAGTTCCTTACAGTTCTCCTGCATCTGGCGTAGAATGAAAGGTAGACATGTACAGCTGTGCGCTATGTATGTCTACAGATGGTGAATGTTGGAAATGGTGCTTTCTGAGGATCCTTACAGTTCTTCTACATCAAGGGTAGAAAGAAAGGGAGACATGTACAGGTGTGCGCTAACTATGTCTACAGATGGTGAATGTTAGAAGTGGTGCTTTCTGCAGCTCCTTACAGTTTTTCTTCATCAGGGGTAGATAGTAAGGGAAATAGAGTACTATCCTCGCCTCTCCTCGGACTACCAGGGAGGTGGTAACCCAGACATGCGATCTGTCCTTCAGCACAGCCACTTCATCAGCTTCTGCTAAGAGGAAGACCCAGAAGTCAGATGCACGGACCTTCAAGAAGGAACCGTCCCGTGCAGACTTCATACGTACTTCGACCTCCCAGCCTTCGACCGGTACTTCCACCAAACGTCCTTCCAAGAAGGCTCATAGGAAGCACAGTTGTCCTTCTTCGCCACGGCGCGTTTCTTCTCCTGCGCCACCCAGCGGTTGCCGCCCCAGGCCGTCATCCGTTTCGCCTGGCCGCACCGCTGGTAGCCGAACATCTGGCCGTTCACCGGCGGAGGAAGCTCCCCCTCCCGGCCATCCTCCCAAGATGGCCGATGAACCTATAGACCCAATGGACGATGACTGTCCGCCTACTGATAGCGGCGGCGGTGCTCGCTCGATGCCAGGCCCTCAGTGGCCTTCGAGGTGACCCCTTCTTTCATTTTCCTTTCTTCTTACGATGGCACTTATTCACTGGAATATTCGCAGCATTCGCTCCAACCGAGAGGACCTGAAGTTGCTGCTCCGCTTGCACCGTCTGCTAGTCGTAGCCCTCCAGAAATTGAAGCTACGCCCATGCGATCACATTGCCTTGGCACACTACACCTCTGTGCGTTTTGACCTACCCTCTGTGGTAGGTATCCCAGCTCATGGAGGGGTTATGTTGCTGGTCCGGGATGATATTTACTATGATCCCATCACGTTGCACACTGGCCTGCAGGCAGTTGCCATCCGCATTACTCTTCCCACTTTTACATTTTCCATTTGTACCGTTTACACTCCATCGTCATCTGCCGTTACCAGGGCAGACATGATGCAACTTATTGCTCAGCTACCTGCACCATTTTTGTTAACTGGAGACTTCAATGCCCACCATCCCCTTTGGGGCTCTCCAGCATCCTGCCCGAGGGGCTCCCTGTTAGCAGACCTTTTCAACCAGCTCACTCTTGTCTGCCTCAATACTGGCGCCCCTACTTTTCTTTCGGACACATCTCACACCTATTCCCATTTAGACCTCTCTATATGTACTCCCCAACTTGCACTCCGGTTTGAGTGGTATGCACTTTCTGATACATATTCGAGCGACCACTTCCCGTGTGTTATCCATCTCCTGCAGCATACCCCCTCTCCGTGCTCCTCTAGTTGGACCATCTCCAAGGCTGACTGGGGGCTCTTCTCTTCCAGGGCGACCTTTCAGGATCAGCCCCCAGGGGCTCAGCATTCGTTTTCTGGGTACAGGCTTGGCGACCCCGGGGTTCCTGAGCTGGGGACTGGTAAGCGCCGCCAGTCCCCTGTCACCGTAACCTCTAAGCATACTTCAACGACCACCGTGCGGCGCGGCGGTGGAATGTTGTGTGTCTCAGGCAATGGGGATCTTGGCTTGACCGCCCGGATCGCGAGGATGGAATAAACCTCTATAAAAAAACCCTCAATCTCAAGGTGTGCTGCCCGCTGATGAGATGCATGGCTGTTGAGGTGGAACAGTCGATAGCGGGCAACCTCTGGGGAACCTGCCGCACCTCAGTTGTATAAGGCTTACCTAGGCACGCGGGGCTCTGTCTAGGTGGACTTCTAGTTCCCTAGCTGCTCGTGGGACTGAGATGGATCCTTCGAAATTCTCTTTTCTTCCTCCCAGCTGAAAGGGTGGGCTGCTGGAAGGTTCTAACACCGAGTCTCTTAAGAGGGCCCGTGCAGTCAGTCCCCCTGACTCCGGCGCTTCTTTGAAAAGTCCTGTCTTAGGTAACAGAATGCATTCTGGTAATCCGAATGTGTTTCTCATTGTGAAACGGAAGGAGGGTAGTTTCGAGAAGGTTTCGCCCTTCTATATACAAAAGGGATTGGAGGGAATCTGTGGCTCTTTAAAATCGGTGAAGCGCTTACGTAATGGGACCTTGCTAGTGGAAACTTCCACTTCCCATCAAGCAACTAACCTCCAATCTGCTAAATGCCTTGGAGAGTATGCCATAGACACCGAACTGCACAGCACCTTGAACTATAGCAAAGGTGTTGTGACATGCCAGTATCTAGCTGATATTCCCAAGGAAGAACTGCAACGTGAGTGGGCTCCGGAAGGTATCGTTGATGTCCAACACATCATGAAGAGGGTTGATGGCACTCTTGTCAAATCCGACTCCTTTATTCTGACCTTCAATAGCACAACACTTCCTGAACATGTTAAAGCTGGCTTCCTTCGCCTTAGTGTGAGGCCTTATTTCCCGGCCTCAATGCGCTGTTTCAAATGCCAGCGTTTTGGGCATACCACCTTAGGCTGTAAAGGCGATGCGACTTGTGGAAACTGTGGTCAGGCTGCTCATGAAGGAGTTGGTTGCTCGTCTCCGGCTTAATGTCTTAATTGCTCTGGGAACCACCCTGTTTGGAGTAGGGACTGCCACATATTTTTAGAGGAACGCAAGGTCCAGGAAATAAAAACAACCAAGCGTATCCCCTATGGTGAGGCCAAGAAGATTTATAAGTCGATGCAACCTCCCACATTTGCTACATCTTTTGCATCCCTGGTACAGAAGCCTACTCCAAAAGTCGATGCCTCAACGCAGACTGAGGTGGTGAGTGTTGGCACTAACACCTGTAGCTGTCAGTGCACTTGCAACGCAGCCAGTGTTCCAGAGCCAGTAGCCCCTACTCCAACGGCAGACAAAAGTACAGTGGCGGACTTGGTCCAGCCCCTCGCACCTCCAACAGCTGAGGTTGTCCCCAAGCCCAGTGCGCCTCTTACCACTCCCACATCCGCTCCCCCAAAGTCCTCCAAGCCACAGAAAGCTACTGTGCAGCAGCAACAGCGGGTCAAATCCCGTGGTAAACCATCTGACCATGCGGATGTTGTTTTACGCGAGGCTTCATCTGACTCTTCCCCAGAGTTGATGGAGTACGATGTATGTGTGGGGCAATCATCTCGTCCCACGCCTGCCCCTCCACCTGCTGCGGTCTCCCCACCCCGTCGGAGAGACAGGATGAAGGTGCTACCCCCAACATAGATGGCTCCCATACTCCAGTGGAACTTGCAAGGGTTCAGGACGCATGTGGAGGAACTTCGTCTACTTTCTCAGGGTAGACCACTGTGTCTCTGTCTCCAGGAGACGTATTTCCATCCATCATACTCCCCTGAGATACGAGGCTATACACTCCACAAAAAGGACGACCTGCGTGGAGAGAGAGCTAGAGGAGGCGTAGGTATTTTCGTCAGGACGGACTGCCATTCCTCGCCTCTCTCACTTACGACGACTCTACAGGCCGTCGCTGTGTCCGTGCACGTGCGTCATACATTGACTGTATGTTCACTTTACTTGCCCCCACATGATGCTCTTGATGAAGCGGCCCTCACCGACCTTCTTACACAGCTCCCCCAGCCATTCATTATTTGTGGTGATTTTAATGCCCACAATGTGCTTTGGGGCTCTGCAATTACCTGTCCCAGGGGTAGAGCAATTGAGAGGCTTCTCCTGTCATCCTGCGCCTACTTGCTCAATGGAGGACAGAGTACTCATTTCTGCACGGCGACTGGGTCGTTCTCTGCCATTGATCTCTCGCTTTGCTCTCCAGCTCTTGCCGCTAATGCTCACTGGGAAGTGGTCGCTGACTTGCACGGCAGTGATCATTTCCCAATCTGGATTCACCTGCCCGATGGCGTGGGCCCCGAAAGGAGACCACCACGATGGGTAATCAGTGGAGCTGACTGGACACTTTATAGCCAGTTGGCCCAATTCGAACACTGTGCGAATGTTGAGGTGTGGGTGGATCATATTACCAAAACGGTCCACCATGCCGCTGCGGCATCCATTCCACAGTCCACAGGCCACCGGAGAAGGCCACCTGTGCCTTGGTGGAGTGACGAATGCCGCTCTGCAATCAGGACCAGGCGTGCGGCTCTGCGGCGGTTCAAGTGTCGGCCGACTGCTGAGAATCTTGCAGCCTTTCGGGTGGCGAGGGCGAGATGTCGCCGCATTATTCGTGAGAGCAAGAAGAGGTCGTGGCAAAAGTTCCTGAACACCATTAATCGTTCCACCAAAAGTTCCATTGTGTGGGAGACCATTAGGAGAATTTCTGGCAGAGGAGGGAGGTGCCCCATAGCTGCTGTAATGAATAACGGCACTCTCCACACAGATCTGCGAGACATTGCCCAGACTATGGCAGCATATTTTGCGACAGTTACTGCCACAACCAGTCAGGATCCAGGTTTCCAGCGCCATAGAGCGGTTGCTGAGAGGTGTAGTCTGAACTTCCAGCCCACCTCTCGTGAAGTTTACAACTGCCCTTTTTCTATGTGGGAGCTGGATTCTGCATTGTCTGGAGCTCGTGACACTTCCCCTGGTCACGACAGGATCCATTACAGTATGCTATGGCACCTCACAATGCGCAACAAAGAAATCCTCCTCGCACTTTTTAATGCCATTTGGGCGTCGGGTCACTTTCCTGACGCGTGGCGTGAGGCAGTTTTAATCCCTTTTTTAAAACCTGGGAAAGACCGCTCGAGCCCAAGTAGCTACCGTAGTATTGCCCTCACTAGTTGCATAGGGAAGACCTTGGAGCGGATGGTCAACCGCCGCCTTGTCTGGATGTTAGAATCCCGGCAACTACTTAGTCGCTATCACTGTGGTTTCAGGAGGTTTCGTTCCACCTTCGATAACCTTGCCCTCCTGGAGGCGGCTATCCAACAAGCTTTCCTACGCCGTCATCACCTTATAGGTGTATTTTTCGACATCGAGAAGGCCTACGATACCACTTGGCGGCGTCTCATCCTGGAGCAGCTTCACGAATGGGGTTTTCGTGGTTGTCTTCCTCTTTTTATTCAGTCTTTCCTCTCGCCACGATATTTTAGATACCGAATTGGTGACGTCCTGTCTGATCGCTTTGAGCAGGAGAACGGTGTCCCTCAGGGTAGCGTTTTAAGTGTGACTCTGTTTGCCATCGCTATTAATCGCATTACGTCCATGGTGAAAAGTCCTGTCCAGTGTTCTTTATTTGTGGATGATTTCTCTTTGTTCTGCTCTTCTTCAAGCCTTACAGCGACAACTCGTCAGTTGCAACTTACGATTAGGCGTTTGGATGACTGGGCGCTGAAGATTGGATTTAAGTTTTCCACCGAGAAGTCTGTATGTGTTCTTTTTAACCGTTCTCGTTCGATTTTCACCTTTCCTGAGTTGCGCTTGAGGGACACTATTCTTTCTTTTAAAGACACGGTGAGATCTCTGGGGCACATTTTTGACTCGAGGCTCACGTGGTTACCTCATCTTAAAGACCTGAAACGGCGGTCGCTTCAGGCTTTAAGCATTTTAAAATGTCTTAGCCACAGTACATGGGGAGCTGACAGGACTTGTCTGCTCCATTTTTACAGGACGTTTGTGCGATCTCGGCTCGATTATGGGTGCACGGTGTATGGGTCTGCGAGGCCTTCGTACTTGAAGATTTTGGACGTTGTCCACCATGAAGGGCTGTGGTTGGCCACTGGGGCATTCCGAACTAGCCCCATACCAAGCCTCTGTGTAGAGGCTGGTGAACCGCCACTTCATATGCGGCGACGGCTACTTACGGTACGCCAGGCGTATAAAACTTTGTCCACACCGTACACACCTGCATACCATACCGTTGCTCAGCCTCCTCTGGCACGGTTATTTCACAACCGGCAACGTGCGACGCAGCCCTATGGGATTCGCGCACAGGATTGCCTCGCTGCAATGTCTATGGCTGGTCTTCGTGTTTTACGTCGCGGTTGGAGCAGATCTCCACCTTGGCTCCTCCGGAGACCCAAACTTATTTTAGATTTGACTCGTTTTAAGAAGGATGGCACGCCAGATTTTACATTCCATTCACTTTTTTTTAACATTTTAGATGTGCATCACGGTTTCACTGTCGTTTACACTGATGGCTCCAAACAGGAGAATTTCCTTGGCTGTTCTGTGGTGTTCCCTGACCATGTTACCCGGATTCGCCTCCCTGCTGAATATACCGTTTTCGCAGCGGAGCTCCACGCGATCCTGACGGCACTGGAGCAGATGCATCGTGTTCGGGGCGATCGATTTCTTCTCTGCTCCGATTCTCTTAGTGCCTTACAATCGCTGCAGAACCTGTACCCGACTGAAGAGATGGTCCAGCTGATACATAGCCAACTGTACTTGCTCCAACAGCGGGGTAAAGAGGTATCCTTCTGCTGGGTGCCTGGTCATGTCGGCATCTGGGGCAATGAACAGGCTGATCGGGCTGCCAAGGAGGCCTGCAGAGAGCAGGATGTGGTCCAGTGTCCTATCCCCTTGCAGTCAGTCATCGCTGCACTCCACAGGAAGTGCATGGACTTGTGGGAGGACGAATGGCTGGCGGTGACGGCCAATAAACTGCGGTCGGTAAAGTCAACCACTCGGCCGTGGCGTTCCTCCTGTCGGTTGCTCAGGCGGGAAGAGGTGGCCCTCACACGTCTTCGGATCGGGCACTGTCCTCTGACGCATAGCTATTTATTACGGCGGGAGGATCCTCCGTTTTGTGATGCTTGTGGCGTGCACATCTCTGTCCGCCACATTTTAACAGACTGCATTTTATACCGTGATGCAAGGGCAGAAGCACAAGTTGATGGTGATCTGCCCTGTGTTTTAGCTAATGATGAGATGTGTGTGTCTAGGGTTTTTAAGTTTTGTGATGTGTCTGGACTCTGGCCTAAACTTTTAGGCTGGAGGTTTTAGTGTATTGCAGAGTGGCTGACTCCTCCCTTTTATTCCTTGCGGTCAGCCAGCCACTTCCATCTGCTACATTGTTTTAGCCCCCTCTCTCGTTTTCTTCCTGTGTTGTCCATGTTTTACTGCTGACGCCCTGCTTCATCCCACGCTTCGGTGTGGGTGAGCACATCTTTTCCGATGATTGTTTCCCGTGTTTTATGTTCCGTTTTATGTAAATATTCTGAGCTTTTTTTTTCCTTGACACCCGTCTCACTATGATGCTGAACGGGCGCTGAAGACCTTGCTGTCGTGCGCCCACAAAACCCCTCTACTACTTTCAGGATCAAACCTTCACAAGCTGCGATCGTCAGGTCGCACACCTCACGGATGTCATTCTCACTGCTGCTGAATATTCCATCCCTCACCCTACTTCTTCTCCACGTCGCATACCGGTCCCCTGGTGGACCGCAGCATGTAGAGACGCTTTACGTGCTCGTCGACGTGCTTTACGCACCTTTAAACGCCACCCTACAGTGGCGAATTGTATCAATTATAAACGATTATGTGCTCAGTGTCGTCGTATTATTAAAGAAAGCAAGAAAGCCAGCTGGGCTGCTTTCACAAGCACCTTCAACAGTTTTACTCCTTCTTCTGTTGTCTGGGGTAGCCTGCGCCGGCTATCTGGCACTAAGGTCCACTCACCAGTTTCTGGCTTGACGGTCGCGAATGACGTCCTTGTGGCCCCTGAGGATGTCTCCAATGCCTTCGGCCGCTTTTTCGCAGAGGTTTCGAGCTCCGCTCATTACCACCCTGCCTTCCTCCCCCGCAAACAGGCAGAGGAGGCTAGGCCACCTAACTTCCGCTCCTCGAATTGTGAAAGTTATAATGCCCCATTCACCATGCGGGAACTCGAAAACGCACTTGGCCGATCACGGTCCTCTGCTCCAGGGCCTGATTCTATTCATATTCAGATGCTGTAGAACCTTTCTCCTGCGGGTAAAGGTTTTCTTCTTCGTACATACAATCGCATCTGGATTGAGGGACATGTTCCCGCATGCTGGCGCGAGTCTATTGTTGTCCCGATTCCTAAGCCGGGGAAGGACAAGCACTTGCCTTCCAGTTATCGACCCATCTCGCTTACCAGCTGTGTCTGTAAAGTTATGGAGCGAATGGTTAACTCTCGATTGGTTGGCTGCTCGAGTCTCGACGCCTACTTACCAATGTACAATGTGGATTTCGTAGGCGCCGCTCTGCTGTTGACCATCTGGTTACCTTGTCGAACTTCATTATGAATAACTTCTTGCGGAAGCGCCCGACCGCGGCTGTGTTCTTCGATTTGGAGAAGGCTTACGACACCTGTTGGAGGGCGGGCATTCTCCGCACCATGCATACATGGGGCCTTCGCGGTCGCCTCCCTCTTTTTATTCGTTCCTTTTTAATGGATCGACAGTTCAGGGTACGTGTGGGTTCTGTCCTGTCCTGTCCTGTCGGACACCTTTCGCCAGGAGAATGGGGTGCCACAGGGCTCAGTTTTGAGCGTCGCTCTCTTCGCCATCGCGATTAATCCAATAATGGATTGCCTCCCAGCTGATGTATCAGGCTCCTTTTCGTGGACGATTTTACCATCTATTGCAGCGCGCAGTGTACACGTGTCCTGGAGCGCTGTCTTTAGCATTCTCTTGACCGTCTTTACTCCTGGAGTGTCGCCAGTGGCTTCCGTTTTTCTGCCGAGAAGACGGTCTGTATTAACTTCTGGCGCTACAAAGAGTTTCTCCCACCGTCCTTACGACTCGGTCCCGTTGCTCTCCCAATCGTGGAGACAACCAAATTTTTAGGCCTTACATTTGACAGGAAACTTAGCTGGTCTCCACATGTGTCATATTTGGCTGCCCGTTGTACCCGTTCTTTAAATGTCCTCCATGTTCTCAGTGGTATGTCGTGGGGAGCGGATCGAACCATCCTACTTCGTCTATATCGGTCGATCGTCCGCTCCAAGCTGGATTATGGGAGCTTCGTATACTCCTCTGCACGGCCATCCATCTTACGCCGCCTCAACTCCATACAACATCGGGGTTTACGACTTGCGATCGGAGCGTTTTATACTAGTCCCGTCGAGAGTCTTCATGCTGACGCTGGCGAATTGCCACTCACCTACCGGCGCGATATACTGCTTTGTCGGTATGCCTGTTGGCTACTGTCAATGCCCGACCACCCGTCTTATCGTTCCTTTTTTGACGACTCTCTCGACCGTCAATACGGGTTGTATGTCTCTGCCCTGCTACCCGCTGGAGTTTGCTTTCGTCGCCTCCTTCAACACCTTAATTTTTCACTCCCTGCAACCTTTCGAGTGGGCGAGAGCCACACGCCACCTTGGCTCCAGGCTCAGGTTCGCGTTCACCTTGACCTCAGCTCGCTCCCAAAAGAGGTTACCCCCGGTTCGGTCTACCTCTCCCGTTTTGTGGAACTTCGTTCGAAGTTCATCAACATGACTTTCATTTATACAGATGGCTCTAAGACCAATGACGGGGTCGGGTGTTCCTTTACTGTCGGGGCACAAAGTTTCAAATACCGGCTCCATGGACATTGTTCGGTCTTCACAGCTGAGCTCTTTGCCCTCTACCAGGCTGTTCTTTACATCTGCTGCCACCGACATTCAGCTTATGTCATCTGCTCCGATTCCCTGAGCGCCATCCAGAGTCTCAGTGATCCGTATCCGGTTCACCCTTTCACACACCGGATCCAACGCTCTCTTCGGCAGCTGGTGGACGTCGGCTCTCCGGTTAGCTTTATGTGGGTCCCTGGCCATGTCGGTATCCCTGGGAACGAAGCTGCAGATGACGCGGCCAAGGCTGTGGTCCTCAGCCTCGGACAGCTTCTTGTTGTGTCCCTTCATCCGATTTTAGCAGGGTTATTTGTCGGCGCATTTTATCGCTGTGGCATGCCGATTGGGCTGCACTTACAGACAACAAGCCTCAGGCCTTAAAACCTCTTCCCGTGGCTTGGACGTCATCCTCCCGCCCTTCTCGGTGGGAGGAGGTAGTTTCGGCCCAGTTAAGAATTGGACACTGCTGGTTCAGCCATCGCCATCTGCTGACGGCTGCATCGGCGCCGTTCTGCCCATGTGGACAATTGCTGACGGTCCGCCACATTTTAATGTCCTGTCCGGATTTTAACACACTGCGTCTAGATCTTAACCTGCCATGTACTTTAGATGCCATTTTAGCGGATGACCCACGAGCAGCTGCTCGTGTTCTTCGTTTTATCAATTTGACAAACCTCTCTCAGGATATTTGATGATGCTGTTTTTTAATCCTATGCCAGTCAGTCTGTCTTTTATCGTGTTTTCCATTTTAGTTGTTGTTTTAAACTTGTGCCTCGCGGTGCATTCTTAACGTAGCCAGGGCGCTAATGACCATTAAAGTTGTGCGCCCTAAAACCAGAAAAAAAAAAAAAAAAGAAGCTGTGCGTTAACTATTTCTACAGGTGGTGAATGTTGGTAAGGAAACTTTCTCAGTTCCTTCGAGTACTTATTCACATTGGGTAGGAAATAGAGGGGATATATGAAGTTGTGCAGTAACTATATCTGCATATTGTGAATGTTGGTAAGGAAGCTTTCTGCAGCTCCTACCAGTACTTCTTCACTTAGAGAAGAAAATTAAGCAGATATATACAGCTCTGCACTGAGTGTACCTCCAGATGTTGAATGTTGGTAAAGAAACTTTCTGTAGCTCATTCCATTATTTCTTCACCTATGGTAGAACATAAAAGTGACATATACAGCTGTGTGGTAACTATATCTGTAGATCGTGAATGTTTCTAAGGTATCTATCTTCAGTTCCTCTTAGTACTTCATGACCTTGAGGAGACACCCCCCCCCCCCCCCCCCCCCCCCACGGGGTTCACAACTCTTTTGTAGATACGTGTGTACCGAGGGCAGCAGTGCTAGCTAGTGTAGTCTTCCTTTCTTTCTGGGCTCTATACCTTCTTATTCCACATCCTTCTCCATCCCCCATCTCCCCCATCCCCCCCCCCCTCACATTGCACTCTCTCTCTCTCTCTCTCTCTCTCTCTCTCTCTCTCTCTCTCTCTCTCTCTCTCTCTCCACTTGGAGTACGTTAATTCCTACATATGGAGACAGATGCTCGAAACTGTGAAACAGTCTCTCTTTTTCGATTGCTCTACTGGCAAGTCTTTGTCCTCCTTCTGTTTTCCTCTTTTGCTCACCTCTTTTCTTTACTATTTTCTCTGCTGCAGCATTTGAGACCTCTCCTCTTTCCTTTCCTTTTCTTTGTTCCTCTTTTATCTTTTTTCCTCCCTGTGCATGTCTGAAGGCTGTCCCATGCATTCCCATGCTTTATTCTCTGCCCCAAGTAGACAACTAGCATATGTTCGTACCCCCTGGTAACTGCCATGCAATGTGAGATGTGATTACCCGAGCTGATGCCTTACGGAAGTTTCCTCCGTCTGTTACATGGCAGGTGTGACCTGAGGTGTGAACAGTCACCTAAGGCATGAGTGCACTCAGAGAGAGCCCCCACAAGGAAGGAACGTGCCATCAAAGATGCCGGTAATCATGGGGGGGATACTTCTGCAATGGTTTCCTCATTATCTACTATGTCTGCTCATAAGTGAAAGTTAAATGAGTCTCGGCCACCGCTAATTCTTCCATCAGTGCCACTGTTCCTTGTTGTTTCTTGGTCAGATGAAGGTCAAGACTCCCCCCCCCCCCCCCCCCCCCAGTCTACCCTTTCATTATTCAGAAAGGTCTTGATGCAATTGCAGATCCTGTTAAGTCTTGTTCCCTATTACAAAACGGCATCTTGTTAGAAACAGTCGGTGCCCTCCAGGCACAAAAATTTCTGCCTACTTCACTGCTACAAACTTTCCCTGTCCAGTTGGAAGTGCACTACGCTTTTAATTCATCATGTGCGGTCGTTTATATGCGCTCCCTCGACAGATTGTCTGATGAGGAAATTCAAAACTAACTGTCTGACCAGGGCATAACGGCTCTTCATTGAGTCATGAAAAGGGTTGACATGGTCTTTGTTCCAACCCGTACTGTCTTCTTGACATTTGACAGAGTTCAACTTCCATTGAACATACGAGAGAGCTACAAGATAATTTCTGTTCACCCTCACATCCCAAACCCTACGCGTTACTATCGGTGTCAGCGGTTTAGTCATACCAGTCAGTCATGTTCCAATCTGGCCAAATGCGTTATGTGTGGCAAGAATGCCCTTGAGGATGCTTGTCTACCTCCATCCCCTTGTTGCATCATCTGTGTGGGTGACCATGCTGCTTCCTCTTGAGATTGTCCCATTTTTAAAGACAAACGGCTCATTCAGTAAATCAGCGTGAAGGAAAAGGTGTCGACATTTGCTGTTCAAAAGTTATTTGCCAGTCGAAATCCACTGTGCCTCACACAGGTAAATACAGCATTGTCCTTGCCTCTCCTCGGCCTACAAAGGAGGCAGCCATGCAGACTTGTGATCTCAGGTTTAATGCCACAGTTATCAGATCAGCCAGCGCAGAGGTCGTACGTTGAACCTCCCCACTCTCAGCTGCTCACTCTGTGGTGCAGTCTTCATCGGGTTCTGCTAAATCCCAAGCCCCAAAATCAGATTCCTGGACTTCCAAAAAAGAGCCTACTTGTGAAGATTTTTTACGTACGCCGACTTCACAACCACCGATTCCTCCTTAATCTCAACGTCCTGTTTTCAAGAAGACTAATAAGAAACCGAGTTCCTCTCCTTCTCTGCCATGGCATGTCTCATCTACAGCACGATCTGGTGGTAACCGCCCTCAGCTGTCTTCTGTGTTGCTGAGGCACACTGCAGGTGGCCGATCAACAGGCCGATCGCTGGTCGTAGGAGCTGCTACCACAACATATGGATCAGGATCTTCTGCGTTCAGCAGAATGCCATTCCACGCTGTCAACCACGGGCTCTGAACAGTCGTTGAGTTGAGGGCAACCTTGGTCACATTCTTGCCTTTTCTCTCCACTCTAAGTCCATTATCCATTGGAATATCAGCGGCATTTGAGCCAATTGGTATCAATTGCCTATCCTCTTATGATCCTACTGGCTGGTCATCTTCTGTCTTCAGGAACAAAGCTGTGTCCCCACAATCGCTTTGTTTTCCCCCATTTTCAGTCAGTGCAATTTGATCTCCCCTCTGTTGAAGACATTCCAGCACATGGGGGACTCACAATTCTTCTCCATGATACTCTCCATTATCACCCAATCCCCTTAAAAAGTTCCTTCCAAGCTGTCATTGCCACTGTCCGTCTTTCCCTTTCTGGATACACCTTCTCTCTTCGTACTGTATACATTTCATCGTCCACACCAATGGCAAGAGCTGATTTCCTTCATCTTCTTGGTCAGCTTCCACCCCCCCCCCCACCCACCACCCTATTTGCTGGTTGGGGACTTCAGTGCCCACCATCCACTTTGGGGATCTCTGTGACCTTGTCCACATGGCTCACTATTGATAGGCGTCTTCCATCAAGCAGATCTTGTTTGCCTCAACACTGGGGACCCTACATTTTTGTCTGCCTCTACAACAAATTTCTCTGATTTGGACCTTCTGGTCGGTTTTGTTCTGCTAGCTCGGTGCTTCGAATGATTTGCTCTTGCTGTTACACACTTGAGTGACCACTTTCCATGTGTCCTTATATTGCAGCCACAACTGCCATATATGCACGTGAGATGCTGGAAGTTTGCCCAAACCAATTGGACACATTTTTTGTCTCTAGCAGCATTCGATGACCGTCACTTTCCTAGCATCGATGATGAGGTCACTCATATTACAGAAGTTATTCTTACAGCTGTGGATCATTCAATACCTTGCACCTGCGATTTGCCCTGGCAGCCCCCAGTTCCTTGGTGGAATGAGGCATGCCTTGCACAAAGCGTAAGTGGCGATGTGCTCTTCGGGTTTTCCGACACCATCCTACTTGGGCAACTGTATCCGCTATAAGCATTTCCGTGCACGATGCCGTCACGTCATTCGCGATAGCAAGAAGGCAAGCTGGGACTTCACTAGCTCATTTAACACCTTCACTCGCTTCTCGGAAGTTTGGAGTCAGATTCGAGGGTTATCTGGCGCACCTAGTTTCTCCCCGGTCTCTGGGCTCACTGTCGCACATGGTACATTAGTGGACCCCATTGCAATTTCTAACTCATTGGATCAACACTTTGCTGAGATTTCGAGCTCTTCATATTACCCGCCTGCTTTTCTCCTGAAGAAATGTGCAGTGTAAGTGCGACCTCTTGCTTTCTCCTCTCAAAATAGCAAAAGCTGTAATACTGTTTTCTCCATGTGGGAACTACAACAAGCACTCTCTTCTTCTCTCTCTTCTCCCCCAGGACCCGATGGCATCCATGTCCTAATGTTGCTGCATTTATCATACCCTAGTCTGCATTACCACCTTCGCCTTTATAATCGAATTTGGACCGACAGTACTTTTCCCAGAAGATGGCAGGAAGGTATCATAGTTTCTGTTCTGAAACCTAGGAAGGACAAACATCTCTCCCCTAGCTATCACCCCATTTCTCTCATGAGTAGTGTACGTAAGGTTTTGGAGCATATGGTGAATTGCTGTTTAGCCTGTTGGCTGGAGTCCTGAAATATTTTAACACCTGCCCAATGCTGTTTCCAAAAGCATCGTTCTGCAGTTGACCATGTTGTTGCTCTCTCCACTTACATCATGAACAATTTTATCAGGAAACGCCAAACAGTAGAAATATTTTTTGATCTGGAGAGAGCATACGATACCTGTTGGGGGACAGGTATCCTCCACTTACTGTTCTTTTGGGGCTTTCGAGGTCGACTGCCCGTTTTTATTCATGAATTTATGGCAGATCACACACTTAAAGTGTGGGTGAACATTACATTCTCTCATACTTTCTCTCAAGAAAACGCGGTAGCCCAGGGCTCTGTGCTAAGTGTTGTACTGTTTGCCATTGCCATAAATCCAATTATGGAGTGTCTGCTTCCTAATGTCTCAGACTCCCTCTTTGTGGACGATTTCGTGACCTACCATAGAGGTTTTGCACCCTAAAACCATAACAATAAACCTAGGGTAGAAAATAAGAGATATATACAGCTGTGCAGTAACTATATTTGCAGATGGTGTATGTTGGCAAGGGAGCTTTCTGTAGCTCCTTCCAGTACCACATCACCTAGGATAGAAAATAAAGGTGATAAGTACAGTTGTGCAGTAACAATATCTGCAGATGGTAGATGTTTTTAAGGAAGCTCTCTGCTGCTCCTTCCAGTACTTCTTCACATAGAGTAGAAAATCAAGGTGATATGTACAGCTGTGCAGTAGCTATACCTGCAGATGGTGAATATTGGTAAGGCAGCTGTCTGCAGACTCTTCCATAACTTCTTCACCTAGGGTAGAAGATAAAGGTGATACATACAGCTGTGGAGTAACTGTATCTGCAGATTGTGAATGTCGGTAAGGAAGCTTTCCGCTCCTTCTTCCATAACTTCGTCATTTAGAGGTGAAAATCTAGGCGATATGTACCGTTAAGCAGTACATATATATTCATCTTGCAAATGCTGGTTGGAAGCTTTCTTCAGCTATTTCTATAAGTCTTTTGCGTAGGGTAGAGTTTCAAGGCGATGTGTACATCTGTGCATTAACTCTATCTACAGATAATGACTGGTGGTAAGAAAGCTTTCTGCAGCTTTTTTCATAAACATTTTCCTCTGGTGTTCTCCAGTTTTTTTGTTTCATAAGTTTTTCAGCTAGGGTTAAGAATACAGGGCGATGTGTACAAGTAAACAGTTACTATATCTACAGGGTAAGAAGCTTTTGCCAGCTTCTTTCATAAATTTTCACACAGGATTAAGAACCAAGTTCAATGTGTAGGACTGTGTGGTAATTATATCTACAGATTGTGAATGGTTGTGTGGAATGTTTCTGTACCTTCTTTCATAAATTTTTTACTCTGGTTAAGAATCATATTCAACATGTACAGCTCTGCCATAACTATACTTTCAGATAATGAACGATCATAAGGAACACTTCTGCGCCTTTTTCCAAAAATTTTTCGTCTGTTTAAGAATCAGTTGTGATGTGTTCAGCTGTGCTGTAACTCTATCTACATATAGTTACTGGTGGTAGAGGAGCTTCCTGCAGCCTCTTTCATAAATTTTGCACTTAAGGGAAAGAATCAAGGGAGATGTGTACGGCTGTGCAATAACTATATCTACAGGGAGTTGCAAATGGATATGAAGCATTCTGGAGCTCATTTCATAAATTTTTCATCTAGAGTGATGAACCAAGTTCAACATGTACAGGTGTTCAGTAACTATATCTACAGACAGTGAATGTTGGTAGAGAAGCTTTTTGCAGCTTCTTCCATAAATTTCTCACCTAGGGTTACGAATCTAGGATGATCTGTACTGTTGCACAGTAACATCATCTACAGATAGTGACTGATGGCAAGGAAGATTCCTGCAGATTCATTTATAAATATTTTACTTACAAATATTGGCTAGGGGAATTAGTAAAGTAGTGCTGTAACTATATTTACGAAGAGTGGATAGTGTGTGGTTAGCTTGTTACAACTTCATTAATAATTTTTTTACTTATTTTTAAGGTGCAAGGGAGATGATTGAATTGGTCAATGAAGTATATCTACAATGACAGGCTAGTGTGTGAGAAACTTTCTGAAGCTTCTTTCATAAATTTTCCAGTTAGTAATAAGAGGTAAGGTATTGTAGTAACTACAGCTACAAAAAGCATCTACAGGGTGTGATGTTTTCTGCTACTGCTTTCACGTTGTGTTAAGAGGTAATGGAAGCAAGTGAGAGGTTGTAGTAACTGTATGAACCAAGTGTGTCTAGTGGGTGAGCACCTTTCTGAGACTTCTTTCATAAATTTTTCATTAGTTTCTAGATGCAAGGGAGATGAGTTGTGCATTATAGTAGCCAGTATCTACCAACAGTGGCTAGTCTGAGTGAAGCCTTCTGCAGCTTGTCTCATAGGTTCCCCCTTGTTCCACAGGGTGCTTGCCCATCTTTGGAAGGTTCGTGCTTGGCTACCACAGGGCCCTAGCCTTTGCAGAACCCTTTTCCCTTCTGTACTACATGTCTACCCTCTTAAAATATATATATATATAAATCCCCCCCCCGTCTATTGGGGATCATGGGTGGCGTGTCTGTAGCTGACATAAGAACAGTTTCACCACTGTTTCTCATTCCTTTTTCCTTTCTTTGTTCAACTTCTCACAGCCTTCCTCCACTTGAATGTTTGATGCACCTCTTACTTCTTCTTCTTCCTCAGTTTCCACCCGTCTACCATCATGTGGGCCAATCTGTGACGGCTCTCTGGGACCAAGATCCATTCCCTAATTACTGGCCTGGATCCATTCCCCACTTTCTGGCTGAACTGTGGCAGACCATGTCAGTGTGGACCCTATTGCTATCACCACCACTTTCTGTGAAAATTTCGAGCTCCTCTCACTATCACCCTGACTTCCTCCACCAGAAGCAAACAGAGGCGGCTCAGATGATATTCTTCCCTTCTCAGAATGGTGAGTGTTACTATGCTGCCTTTACTGTGATGGAGCTGGATCATGCTCGCTCTTCATCCTGATCCTCCACCCAGGGCCAGATGCTTGAGTAACTCTATCTACCAAGAGTGGCTATTGGTGAGAAGCAGTCGGCAGTTTCTTTCATAAATTTTACCCTTAGTTTTTTGATGCAAGGGAAACAAAGCATTGTAGTAAGTGTTTTTACTGAAAGTGGCTATCTGGTGAGAAGCTTTCTGCAGCTCATTCATAAATATTTCACTTAGTGTTAACCCTTGGACTGCTGTTGATGAGTTTACTCGACATGCTGCCTGCCGCTCCATGGGTGCTACAGAGTATAGTTGCGGGTGCTGGTTTACCCCTTAGTGCTGTCGATGAGTTCAGTCGCACCAGTTTGCTGGCCCCTGAGCACTTATGATGAGTACAGATGCACCGCTACCTGAGTGCTGATGATGAGGTAACTTGTACAGTCGACTTCCCGCCCACTGCCTCAGTAGCCTCTCACAGTTCTGGCTAATAGCTTGTCATCAGAACCTCTGTCTGTTGTGGGCCTAGGCTTCAAACTACAGGTTTGTGTTCATCAGAATTTTCTTTAGTCCTTTTTTCCTATCATGTTTTACAAAGAAAGTGGCAGACGTGGTTGGTGCACTGAGGAAGAAATCATGGAGATTCTTACAAGGAGCAACAGTGAGGATGAACTGTATGATTTTGACGAAAGTTTCAGCTCTTCCACAGAATTGGAAAGCTGTAGTGATAAACCTTCCACGTCAACAAGTGTTTCAATGCAGTCTGGTGTTTCAACAAGACATGTTAGTATTTCTGAATCTGAAGACTCAGAAAGTGATGGTGAAATACCTATGAAGAAATCATGTCTTAATGATGAATTTGACTTCAATGAAAATGATGTCATGGGACAGTTTTTTGTTACTTACGAGAATGTTAAATTTCAGTGACAACTCTGCCAATACTGGAGGAGATTAATTATTTAAAATGAGGAACACTGATGACAGAGTTTGTACAGCTTTCCATTGTGCAATTAATCCACATAAGAAACTCTGCAATGATGAAAGTTTGTTATTATTTAAAGGACGCTTATCTTTCACACAATTCATTCCATTGAAACAAGAGTATATTCAGACGAAAAACATTTGTGTTATGTGATTGTAAGACTGTCTGTCTTAGATTTCATTTTTCTACAGGGACATCAACAGAAACTAAGTTCCACAATTTGAGGAAAAGTAGTGATGTAGTGGCGACACTAATAAAACTGTTTTTAGAACGTGGACAATACCCACTACCTCGATAATTGGTACTTAAGCGCAGAAATTTTCCTGGCTTCACACTCATGGGACAAACGCATGTGGCGCTATCCATAAGAACAGATGCAACATGCTGAAAGTTCTGCAGAAACTGAAATGGAAAGACATTAAATTTATTTGCGCTAACAAATAAAGTGGTGTGACAAAAGGGAAGTGTGGACATTGACCACATGTAACACCACAGAAATTGTTGACAGGAATATTAGAGAGAAAATTAAGAAACCACAAATCATTGTAGAATATAACTTGAATCTGGTATCAGTTGACCATTCTGATAGGCTGCTTAGCTCTGACAGATGTATACGAAAAACAATGATCTGGTATAAGGAGTTCGTTTTGCACATTCTTGATCTGTGTGTTTTAAATGCTCATGTTCTTCACAGGTCACTAACAGGTAGTATGCTTCTGATAGAGTTCATCGGTCGCTGGTAAGGGAACGTCCAGAAATGTATGCATCAGAGTGCAGAAAAGCTGGCAGGGGAAGGTATTCTGATGATAATCCTCAAAGGTTTTTGGGAAGGGATTTTCCAAACAGTATAACAAGTGAGCATTCTTAGTAAAGTAGGCTACTGTCTAGATGCATTGTTTGCTGGAAACAGAAAGTGCATTAAAAAAGCAAGTACGAATGTAAAACTTGCAAGGTGTGTGTCATTCCCAGTTTTGAAAATTACCACACAGAAACAAATTGCCAATTGCAGCACAGAACGAATACAACAATGCTATCAGACAAAAACTTAGAAATTGAAAAAAATATAAAAAAGCAAAAGACAACATAAAGATGTATTTTTAACTTTGCCAGTGCTGGTCCAAAGCCCAGATCAAAAAGAAGGATGGAAAATATATTCACGAAGTATAAAAGAAACTGGTAAATTTACTGTTTATGATTCTGAACCTGCTATATAAGTGAATTTTATGTGCCAACGAAAAGACAGAGGTTTCACACCTTTAAAATGTTGGAAAATCTATTGAGTACTTACGTGCAACAATTAAAAGTGCAGCACAAAAAAAAATTGTTAGGCAGACAGTCATATCCAGCGATTCCTTGTTACACTACCACTGATTACCATCTGCAAAGGACAGCTGCATGTGTGCCTGGATAGAACACTTCACACAGTGTACCTATTACAGGTAAAGAATCTGATGGCAGACGACAAAGAACTCAGATTTTTGTATTCTCAGAAACAAATAGTAGACCATGTGAAATTTCCACACACATCACAAAACAAACTTACCAAAGTGAAGTATAAATGTTCTTACCACTGCTTACGGTACATTCCAATGTGTATGTCATTTTCTGCTATTAACAACATAATATGGCATTTTGAACAACGAAAACAGCGTACGGTTATCTGTAATATATGGCTTATTTTTATTCAGTCTTGAGTTAGTACGGTTAGGAACCAATAGAGAAATGCAGATCCTAGTGTTGGGTGAAAACACGATGATCCATGGATCCACCTACTGTGCCGAGAGACCACTCCAGTCGCAGAAACTGAAAGCAACCCTGTTGCTTCCGGACAGTATAGCTAACGGTTGCAACAGCTAGTGCTGGATGGCAGTGAGGGAATTTGATATTCAGGTGCAGGATTACTTTGAAAGTGAGAGGTATAATGAAGGACCTATTCTCCCTGTGTCAAATGTAGTGCAACGAACAGCCAATGAGCTTGTTATTGGAACTGCTATAGTGAAACGTGTGACTCAGAGAAAATGCATAGGCCTTGATAGTGGTGAGAAAGACTTCATGCTTAGCAAGCCAGGTAAATGCAGGAAGGGTATGAAGCGAGTGAAAGCCATTGACAATTTTAATCAGTGTGCTATTTGTGCCCATATTTACAATTATTACTGTAAAGGTGAATTACCAACTAGGAAAAAACTTTTTGTTTCACTTCATGATGCAGGTCTGTTTTCCGGGGGTATGACGTCGCCTTCTTAGGTTCTGATTTCCTTAGACTTCAGGTATAAAACATTCAACAATCATAAATTTGCACTGCAGTTTCCTCAGAAAAAATGTGCACTATTGACTTTGACAAAGTCATATTTACAGATCGACTTGAATATTACAAAGTTGTATCATTTATTAAAATCTTACCCTAAAAGAACTTAACAAATACTCGTGTTTCACACATTTGGACTGATGACACAATTTCTTCAGTTCTACGAAAAACAACTGGGAAAGGTGGCAGTTTAATTGTTTGCCATGCTGGAACAAGTTCAGCAGTCATAAACAATGCTTTGTGGGCTTTTGCTTCAAAGTAGTCAGGAGATTTCCACGAAGAAATGAATGCTGCGATCTACATCTCACGGTTTAAGGATAAACTTCTTTGGAACATTCCTCCAGAGTCTATTATAATGATAGATGAAGCACCTTATTTTTCTAACCAGGTGAACAAAGTGCCGACCATGTCAAACAGAAAAGGTGATTTGTTAAGTTGGTTGCAGTGACATAATGTTAATTGCACTGATGAACCAAAAAAGGCAGAGCTGCTTCAGCTTGTTAAGCCCGTAACTGCCATGTGGAGTGGTCCCGCTGTTAGGGGCACCATGTCGTGGATTGTGCGGCCCTTCCTGCTGGAGGTTCGAGTCTTCACTTGTGCATCGGTGTGTGTGTGTTGTCCTTAGCATAAGTTAGTTTAAGTTGTGTGTAAGCCTAGGAGCCAATGACATCAGCAGTTTGCTCCCTTAGGAATTCAAAAAGCCACAAACTCTTGTATACACGATTGATGATGAAATCAGCTAGACCTGCTGGTCACAAGGTTATTTGTTTGCCACCGTACCATTGCATGTACAATGCGATTGAGTGTCTTTGGGCTCAAGCAAAAGGAAATGTAGCAAGAAATAATAAGTGTGCACCTTTTTCACAAAGCAAGGAGTTAAAATTGCTTCATCGAGCTTCGAGCTGCACATGGGAGCTGTGCGGCCTGAGACTCCTTGCCATGGTTTGCAAGGTGTTTTGTCCTTAGTGTAAGTTAGTTTAAGTTAGATTAAGTTAGATTAAATAGTGTATAATCCTAGGGACCAATGACCTAAGAAGATTGGTAACATAGGTACTTACCACAAATTTCGAAACTTTCGTCAGGCTTTGACTGAAGTTCAGTAGATATGTGGTGATTCTACATGTGAAAAAAAATATTGAAGGTGCTTGCGAGAGAGGGTGAATTATGGAGACCCACATGAAAAACATTGTTAATCTTGGTGAAGCAGATGGTGGTAAGAGTGCCAGCAGCAGCTCTGAGGACAAGATTTCAGATGATCATGAAATTCCCAGTGCCTGGTCCAACTACAAGAATATTGGCTGTCTCATTTATGGGATTAATGCAGTGCATGGTGAGTACACAATTCAGTTGTTCTTTCTTAACATTCACATGCAGAAACATGAACTGCCTTCTTATGTCAATTAAGAATTTCAGGAAACTTATTTCGGCATATAACACGAATATTTGTTAAGTTCTTTTAGGGTAAGATTTTAATAAATGATACAACTTTGTAATATTCTTTGACACTTAACTACCACAGTTTGAAATTGATTCCATGGTGTAATATGTGTTACAAGAGTGATCAGTGATAATTTTAGCAAAAGGTTATTAATATGTTTCCCTAACTATTTTCTCTCTGCTATTGCTTTATTTAAAACACACATAAACATGTATGTTGTTGTACTTGTTTATAAGGTTTATTAAACCTATCAAAATGCAGCAGTTTTAACAACTTAAGTTGAACTGATGAACGGAACTGTGCAATTGCACAAGTACCATTAATTAACATTGAAACTATTAAGAATAAATAATATCCCTTGAATCTTGAATTCTATCAAGGTAGCAACTCACTTTATAGATAAATATCCTGCAGTAATGACACTTCTTGCACGTGATACATATAAAAGAGACAAAATAATTTGAAAACTGTCAATAATATTTCCCACCTGCACTACCTTATGTGTCTCATGGAATCAAATTCCATGGCGTTAAAATAAAACCAAGTAAATTATTGAGTATCAACTTGGTGACTGCTGTTTTGTCCAGGTGGACAAGCACAGCTATTCAGGCATGTGTTCCAACAAAGCTGAGTACCTGGCACAGGCGCTGACTCCATGGGCCTGAGGGGGCCTGAGCCCCCTCAAGAATCGTTTGGGTGGGGAGGAACGGGAGCAGGGAGCTCTCCCAATAATTTTAGAAAATTATTAGTTACATTATGCTTTTTAAAATCCCAAAATTATGTTGGAATTTATTATTTTCCTTGTTTGCAATAGATCCCTTTTAAGATACATTCAGTAATGAGTTAAAACAAGTAATTATTATGGTAGTAAGCAGGTTAACTGAAAACGAGGGGTGTGAATCATGATAGTGTTACGGTGCTGCAGCCACACTTAGTATTTGACCTAGTGTGTGAAATTTTGGGGAAAGGCCGGTGCCGGTAGGCCAACACTGAGGCTGTGGTGACATCAAAAGGACTGGAGCATAAGTGCCTGGAACTCTCCGCCTTGCATCACCTTGACGCTTTGAGACATTATGACACTGCGGTGATATATAGCCCACCTTGCTGTCACAGTCATTCAGTGTGGGTAGTTTGATTCAGTGCATGGTGCAGACATGTTTAGTATTCTGACTTTAGTGTCTAGTGGTCTAATTTGTATGACTATATTTTATTCATTTACTTTAATCTCTTAGTGTATTGTGAATTAAATTTGCAATGGATAAATGTGATACCAAAAAGGCACGCTTAGAAGTTGTTGATACTGCAAGTCAACCTCCAACAATTATTGCGTCATCAATTGCTTCATTGTCTTCGGGTAAGAACTATTCACACCCACAACCTGGACAATCTGGTAAGGGAAGGTCATATCAGAAGTCTTAGTTGATCAATTATACATGGCTAGAATATGAAGTATCTACCAAAAAAGTCTTTTGCAAAACCTTCAAATAGGCAGATGCTAAAAATTTATTACAATTTTCTTAAAAAAAAAATGCATTTACTTCAATAGGATTTTCTAGCTGGAAAAAGGCTTTGGAAAAATCCCATCTTCATGAAAATACATTTTATGGACAAATAAGGTGTTCTGAAACTAAATTCTATCACTAACCAAAGTATGACCTCCCAATTCAGTGAACAGTTAGACAATAATATGAAGAAAGCTCTTGAGACAAATTTTTAGTACTGTGCAATTCCTATACCAATAAGGACTAGCAATTAGATCGCACGAAGACATCATCTCAAATGTTTTCAGTTGTTGGAACTCCGGAAGAATGATGTACCTGAGTTTAAAGATTGCTTAGGGCGTTCGGGGTGTAAATGGATGTTCCATGATACTCAAAAAGAGATTATTGATCTACTAGGAAAGTATGTGTTGAGAAAGTTTATTGGCTTCAATCAAGAAGACTGAACATTTTTATGTTATGGTTAATGAAACAAGTGATTCTTCAGTTCATGAACAAGTGTCATTTTGTGTTCATACTGTCAATGATTCCTTAATCATCAATGAAGTCTATTGGCTTGTATGAGACTCTCTTTAGTGCACTCTGTTTAGTATTTTAAAAGATGTTTTTGCTCATCTTGATTTGTCAGTGGATAACTTCGGAGGACAGTACTATGATGGTGCCTCGAATATGAGAGGTAAGTTCAAAGGACTAAAAAAGTTATTTTTGGATATACAACCAAAAGCATGATATATGCACTGCACTGCTCACAGGTTAGACCTGGCAGTTGTAGACAGTCTCCAACATCTTTCATCTATGAGGGATATTATGGCTTTAGCCAAGGACGTAATAAATACCATAGCGAATCCAACAAAATGATGTTACTTTTCAGAAGCATATGATGTGAGAGCGCCATCAACCAAGCTAGTCTGTGACCCCTTTGGCCAACTCAATGGACTATGCGAGCTTCTAGTGTCTTGAATATTGAAAAACTTTGAAGAACTTTTAGAGTTTTTTGAAACATTTTCTGCAGAGGACAAAACAGAGGCAGGTTGAAAATGTGCAGTCTACCTTGAGTCAACGTTACAATTAAAGACTTACTTCTTTTTACATCTTTATTGCCATGCAATGAACCCAGTAGAGGATGTCAATGAAAAAATTCAATGCCTTCATCTAAGTGTTGCTGATCTGGAAAAAATATGAGGGCTTGATTTGTATACTGAATGGAAGGTGTGATAGTTCTGAACACTTTTGGGAATTGTGTTTAAAAGAAAAACCTTCACAAGTTGGTGATCCTTCACTTCCTAGGAATCAAAGTATACCCAAGAAGTATGAAAACAACAAAGCCAGCGCACCATACACTTTCAAAACCCAAAAGGAATATTGCAAAGCTGTTACAATGAAGTATGTGAAATGGTGCAGTCTTGCATTACAGAGCGGTTTGCTTCAACTGGACTCTCACAGGTCATTGCAGATGGGTTGGAAAAGTGTGCTTGCTTTTAGTAAACAGAGGTGAAACAAATTTGGAAAAATCAACTGAGTTTTTCAAAAATGACCTAGACATTCAGAGGCAGCACTTACTCTTGAATATGTTATTTGATATCACTAATTAAAAACAACTGGTCTTAAAAAATATGCTTGATGTAAGAAAGTACATTACACAAGAGCCTGCAGTTGTAGAAATGTTATGTGAAGTGGTGAAGTGAATTAAGATTCTCCAAGTAGTTCCAATCACGACAGCAAAATCAGAATGGTCATTTAACACTCTTAAATGTCTGAAGTCATATCTCTAATCAACAAAGGGACAGAATCGATTGGACAATTTGGCTATTCTTCATGCCCACCAAGATGTTATGGATGAATTGGGTATTTCACCAGTCACCAACAACTTTGTATTTAGTAATCCAGTCAGATGGTTGACATTTACACCTTTATAAAGACACTCTAGCCCTAATAATGGCATTTAGAGCAATATTAAAAATCTTTATAAAATAGAGAATTAAAGACATACACAATGTTAAATTTTTAGTATCTAAATATTAGTACTAGTTTAGTATTGTATTACTATATAACTACAATACTGTATTGATTATTTTCAAATACCTTAATTTTTTTTGGGTTGTAACACTCAATTAAAGACCACTTTTTACATACTTTTTGACTGAAAGTATTAGGCATACTTTATTAAAGCATTAACTTTGAAATATTGTTTTTATGTAATGAACCCTGAACCTTATTCAAAGTAAGCTTACATTAGCTATTTCACTTATTAATAAAAGTGCTACTACTGTGTGACAGCAATATTTTATGTTTTATTCTCTTAATGATAGTTTAGGATTCATTTCATATAATTTCAGTCTTTTCAGGGCTATATATTCACTGCTCTGTAATAGTCTGTTAGCATGATTATCACTGTAAATTAAATTAGCTTTTTATGGAAATACCGCTGGCACTCATTGCCAATTAGCACAAGCACCAGGGATCATTGTATTTTGGCTCAACTTTAAAAACGGGTATGCAAGAAAGAACTATTGAGGTAAATCTAATTAATCAAATCACTTTCACCATAAGCTAAATACAAGATTAAATCCTTAGTGATGGAAAATAGTTTTAATGATTCAGTTTGATTCTGCAGTAATACATCTGCAGAGAAACTATGTAGAGACAGCATTTGTTCTGTATCAGCTGTGAGAGGGCACAGTGCTTTGCCTGCAGTCGTAGTTACTCCAGAAATATTCAGCACCGAGCAGGTGCAGGCACTGAGAGTGGCTAGTGGGTGAGAAGCTTTCTGTAGCTCCTTTCATAAATTTTTCACTTTTTTTTTAAACCTGCAGGGAGCTCACAGCTCTTTAGTGGGTTCGTGCTTGGCTTCCACAGGGCCCCAGCCTTTGCAGCATATTTTCCCTTCTGTGCTGCATATCTATCCCCTTGCTCTTATTTTTACCCTCCTTTGGGGAACGTGTTTGGGGTATATTTTGGAATATGTTCCACATTTTCAGTGGCTCACATTGGATCAGTCTCACCACTGTGTTTTCATTCCTCTTTCTTTCTTCATTCACCTTCACCTGTCCTCCTTCCACTTCAGCATTTGAGGTTCCTCTTTTCCTTCTTCCTCCCTGTGTACTCCTGTAGGCTGGCCCATGCATCTGATGCATAGCAGGTAACAGGGTAACGTGTATTTCCCAGACTTGGGTCTGCAGGTTGGGTTCACACATACCCCTCCATTGTGTAGGCAAGGCCCAGGGAGGGGTGATTGCCTGAGCAGCTACCTTCCCAAATTGCCGACTGGTCCCTCCATCAGGTGTTCAGTAGGTGTGACCTGAGGCATAAACAGTCACCTAAGGCAGGTGCGCTGCCTTGAGAAGGGGGGCCCCCAGTTGGAAGCAGTACATCATCAGAGATGCTGGCAATCATGGAGGATTTTATTGCAATAAGACAATCATCTTCCCAATCATCTACAAAGCCTAAGTGGAATGATCTAACGATTCAAAGACCATCCCAGTTGCACCACAGTTCCTCATGGTTTCACTTACTGTAGACAGTGAGTCCTTTGCATTGGTAAATCCATTTATTATTTAGAAAGGTGTTAATGCAAATGCTTGCTCTGTGAAGGCCTGCTCTCTTTTATGGAGTGGCATTTTCCTCTTGGAGACTATTTCTGATTCTCAAGCACAAAAACTGCTTGCCTCTTCACTTCTCCTCAGCCATCCTGTTAGTTTCAAGCTGCTCTGAATTCTGAATTCTTTCCATGGTGTTATTTACACTAGGCTGCTTGACAGTGTGTCGGAGGCTGAAATCCAAACATACCTGCCTGATCAGGGTGTCACTGCCATCCAATGGATGATGAAAAGGATAGATGCCTCCATAGTGCTCCCCCCCCCCCCCCCCACACACACTTTTTCTCACCTTTATCACAGTCCAACCATACATTCCGAACTCTACACGCTGCTACCAGTGTCATAGTTTCAACCACACTAGCAGTTCTTATTGGCATCCGGCCAAATGTTCAACTTGTCATACTAATGTGCACAAGGGTGATTGTCCACCTCCTTCAGCCTGCTGCATTATCTGCAATGGCGTATGTGCTGCCTCCTTGCAGAATTGTCCCATCCTCCCAGAATTGTCCCATGTACCTCAATAAGGAGGCGATTCAGGAGGTCTGGGTGAAGGAAAAGTGTCTTACGTGGTTGCTCGCAAGTTGTTGGCAAGTCAGAAACCCTGTATGCTACCATATGGCACCTACAGTACTGTTCTAGCTACAGCTCACTCCACAGAAGAAGTGGCCAAGCAGACATGCAAATTCAAATTTAGCACCATGGTTGTGAAATCGCCCAGTGGTATGGTAGGGTATCCATCTAATCCTTCAAATGTGCAATGCATCATCAAATGTTCACCTCATGGGACAAATACCGCAGCTATACAACCGGCAGCATGGAAAGGACAGAAGGAGTACTCTTGATGTGTTCCTATGTTGCTCCAGCTACCCAACATCCACGTCTTTGTCTGGTAACCAGAAAGATTCAAAGAAGTTAAACAAAGGCAAGCAGTCTTTCCTTCACTGACTCGAAGATCGTCTTTGACAGTGTTGCCACATGATATCCTCATCAGTCCGATATCTGTGTCACTGGTGCACAACACCAGCCATTTTGTTGCACTGTACTCTACAGGCCAAGAGCAGAAAAATGCCGATGCTCCTGCAGACCTAGTGGATTGGGATCCTCCTGCCTTTATGCCCTGAAGCAGAGTGTCTCTGAAGGCTGGCACTTGGCAACTGCCGAGGTGATACCCCATCATATTTTTCTCATCATGAGTATCCTCCAAGGCGTTTCTTCACAGACTGTTTTGACCTTCCCCCCCAAGGTCGGCATTCCATCTCATGGGGGAGCCATGCTGCTCATACAGGATGACATTCATAGTCAACCTATCTCCCTGACTTTCTGCCTACAAGCTGCTGCAGTTCGCCTTTTCCTTCCTTACTTCAAGTTCTCCCTTTGTACAGTTCACATCCCTCCACCATTTGATATCAACAGGGCAGACTTCCTCTAGCTTATTAGGCAGCTACCTCTCTCCTTTCTGCTGCTCAGTGACTTTAATGCACACCGTCTCCTTTTGGGTTCTGCCAGAACTTGTCTGAGAGATGGCTGACCTTCTCAATCACCGTAATCTCTTCTGACTTAATACAGGAGCACCCATCTTTCTTCCAAAATCCACACACTCCTATTTCCATTTCAATACACTCTTCTGTGCTGCCCAGCTTGCCCATCTTCTCGAGTGATCCATTCTCTCTTACGCATACTTGAGTGACCATTTCCCATGTGCTACATGTTTACTGACTCCTCCCCATCTATGTGAACACCCAAATGATAGCTTACTAAGACTGACTGGAGGCTTTACTCCTTCATGGCAACCTTCGACAAACATCATTTCCCCTATTTATGATGACCAGGTGCAATTTCTTAAAGATGTTATCCCAACCTGCAGAATGTTACATACATCGCACTTTCTCTTTACTGCGGCATGTCCCAATCTCTTGATGAACTGAGTCATGCTCAGATGCAATTTGCGCGTGGGGACATGCTCTCCACATTTTTAACCATCATCCTATGATAGTAAACTGCATATATTTTAAAAAGATGCATGGTCAGTGTCCTTGCATTCCTCAGGATAGCAAAGAAGCTAGCTGGATTCATTCACTAAGTCTTTTAATAGTTCCACTCCATCTTCTGTAATGTGAGACAACCCCCAATGGCTCTCTGGGATCAACATCCATTCACCAATTCCTGGTCTGACAGTAGCAGACGATGTTATCATGGATCCTACTGCTATCTCCAACACCTTGGGCTGCCATTTTGTGAAGATTTTGAGCTCCTCTCAATATCAGCCTGCATTCCTCCATCAGAAAGGATTTGGAGGTGGCTCAAGCGATACCCTTCTCTTCTCAGCATCGTTAGTGATACAACGCTGCCTATGCGGGAGCTAAATCATGCTCTCAGTTCAAAACATGTTATGTTGAATTTTTACTTTTTTGCATTTTAAAAATCTACATAGTTTCCACTTTCAATTCATACATAGTTTCTTCAGTTTAGAAGACTAAAATGATTTTTAAAATATTTTTGAATTTTCTTTTGCATGGGTGTGACCCACTGTGATGCTGTTAAACTGCTGTCAAATCTTGTACTAATGAATGTAAAAGCATATGAGAGAGGAAATGTGTTCTGGCCAACCTGTAATAGTTCAGTGTATATCACTCGCACGATCATCATGTTTTTTTATGTTTATTTACTCTTTTGTAACCCTGAAAATATTCATAGTGAATTCTGTTCATTGAAGTCTCTATTTTATTGAAGGATAATCATGGGTGAACCTAAAGTGGCTAGAAATCCTCTGAAGGCTTTTAAGAAAATAAGAAATGTAGGAAAGCCAATGGTAGATGTTATTACCATAAACAATAAATATGATAACGAAGTGTGTGAACCTAACTATCTTGCTTCAACTGCCCATTGCAGTGAAAGTGGAAAAGTAAGTACTTGGAAGAGGAAGCTAGGTTCAGTTAGTGAAAAGTATGAATATTTTATGGGAAAATCAGATGTGACTGAAAGATTTGATATGTCAGTTCTCAACTTAATTTTTGCAAACTGTGTAAGATGTACTCAGTGTAGTGAAGTTGGTCTGGAACACATTGTAAAAAAATCATGTAGGACTTGCCAGTGAAATGGAATTGAAGTGTGGTAAGTGATCATACATGACAACTTTCTGGAACAGTGTTTCAATAGCTCAAAATTACGAAAATGGTAGCAAAATCTATGAATGCAACATTAATGTGTCTATGCCTTGCATACAATCCATAGGGTGCTACAGTCGGTGCAGTTTCCTGAGGCACAATGAGTCTTCCAAATAGCACTTAGCAGTAATATCTAAAAATTGTAGATGTCCTCAAAAAACAAAGATACACTTGAAATAATTTTGCAGCTAACTATAGTGGCAGTAGTGGAGGAATGGAAGTGGCATTTGTTGCTAGCATATTTCAATGTTTTGTTGCGTGTGGTAAAGTGTGATATGTGAATTAATTTGGTGGCAGTGATTCTAAAAGTTTCAGACATCTTCAAGGACTGAACTGGTACACCAATGATGTAGTGTGGAAATTTGTGTGTATTGGACACATACAGAAACGAATGGGATCAAGACTTTGGTGACTGAAAGCTTCATACAAAAAAACAAAACCTCAGTGATGGCAAAGGATCAGATGGGAAGGGAAGGTTAACTGGCAGTGTAACTGACAAAATACAAAACTATTATGTATTTGCTATTAGGCAAAGTACACACAATGTTGAAGTGGAGATGGCTGTTTGGGTTTTTTTCAACCAATGAAAGTCCCCATCAAAGGAGAAAACAGCTGGTGCAACTACAACCAGGGATTGCTAACTGGTGATGTGCACACCTATAAACATAGTCTGCCTGATATTGTAAAGGGGTGATATAACCTGTTTTCAGAGACTTAGCGGCACCATAACTGTGGAAAAAGTATGCTCACAGAAAAACTCAAAACCCCAATAAAAGTATAAATTAAACTGTGTTTTGGTGCCACATGGTGATCACAAACTCGTAACAGACTCAGCATCAAAATATGAAATAATTAAAGTGTTGCAAGAGGATAGAAACGTTCTGTTAGCGAGAATCAGTGAGCTAGAACAAGAACTAATCAAATATGTAAGCAGTGAAAAGTGGTGTACCGTAAAAAGCGCGTCGAACACACACAATTTAAAATCGCAACTAAAAATGCACTCGTGTTATAATGTATCTACAATGCCAACGGTATCCAGAAAAAGTGCGTCTAAACAAGTGCAGCTTCAGATAAAGAAACTGTTCTGATGTCAGCTGGTAAAGAGCCAATGCAATGTGTAAGTGTAACTGAAGTCAGTGTTTACACGGCAATCAGCGAAAACGAAACTGTAATGAATGATTCCAATAGTGTTCCAGAAGATAAAGCACCTGAACATATGAAACAAAGTTAAGAGTTAAGGAATGCATTACGGAATCTGAAAGTTTTATTAGTGAGTGACGGCCAAGACAGGTACTGCAGAAACATTCTGGAGACAAAACTAGACACAAAATATGACATTCAAAGTTTTATTGAACCAAATGCTCCTATCCGTGAAGTTTTTAATCGAATTGACAAATTAGCAGAAGACTTGAACGCAAGTGATACTCTTACATTAATGGCAGGGTTGTACGATACTGGAGACTCCTACAACAACATGTGTTATCAAGTGTTCTCCAACTCAGTAACAAGACAAACATCATTTTGCATCCAGTTCCCAAAAGATTTGACAAAGAACATATAACTGAAAAAATTGACATGTTTAATCATCATTTAGTTCAAACAGTGAACTGCTCAAAATTTTGCAACAAAAGTAGAATATCCATAAACTTTGAAATGGAATGACTGTCTCGTGATAAATTCACACGTCACAGATTCCACTTGAACAGACAGGGGAAGGAGCAAGTATGCAATAGACTGTCTATCTTAATTAAAATTAACAATCGTACAAACCAGATGCATGTATCCCTGAATCAACCAGTCTACCCGAAGAAATCAATGTTTCACCAAAATAAATACAATGTGAAAACCAGTGCAGTAGAAGTGCCTAAAATGAAACAAATGCTACTTGACAAGTGGATTACCATTAGAAGCACCACAGTACATGAAAGGCAGGGCCCAGAATCCAGGGAACTAGCTAGCAAGAAGACACCACCCACACCTCAAATCAAGGAGGATTTTTTACAGCTAACAATAGTAGATGCAAAAAAGAGGTAAGTGGTCTAGCAAGACACAATATAGTCCCTGTTTCATACTTTAAATTGTTCCATCAGAATGTTCAGTCTCTTTCCAATAAAATGAATGAAATACATATCTTGTTAAATGATATGAGTGATATTTCTGTTTTATGCTTTACTGAGCACTGGCTAAATAAAGACATGATAGAACTAGCACACCTACCTCAGTTTAAATTAGCTGCCACATTTTGTAGAGAAGTACGCAGGCATGGTGGTAGCTGCATATATGTTCGAGAAGATATAGACTTCACTAAGGCAACCAAATTTGACAACTTATCTAAAGAAAGAGACATAGAACTCTCTATAGTAGAACTGCCAACTAGCAATTCTGTAATCATCTGTGTATATAGGTCACCAGATGGTGATAAAAAAGTTTTTTATAATAATATGGAAGAGCTGTTAGAGGACTTCAACACTGTTAAAAAATATTATCATTTTTGGAGATTTCAATGTTGTAAATTTAAAGAAGAAATCAATGACATACTGAAGTCCTTTAACCTAAAACCAACTATAACCAACCCAACTCATATTACCACTACTTCTGCAACAACCATAGATCAGGTGTTTGTAAATACAGATAAATATTTCTGCAACACACAGACTGCAAACACTGGTTTTAGTGATCACAATGCCCAAATACTAACAATCTCTATTCCAGGAAACATGAAAGCCCAGAAAACTAGAGCTATTGTGAGGAAGTTTAATAATGAAAACATAGATTACTTTTGTTCTCTCTTGAGAAGAGAAATATGGACTGATGTTTACAGTTCAAACAACACAAATGACAAGTTTGATAAGTCTATGGCCACATACAAATATTTTTTTGAAATAGCCTTTCCTAAACAAACGTCACTTATAAATTCTGTGTACAAACCAAATAAAGGGTTCACAACAGGAATAAAAATATCATACCAGAACAAAAGGAACTTATATCAATACTCATACCAAACCACAAATCCTGTATTTATCAATTACTTTGAACAATATAAACAAATACTTAGACAGGTTATGACAAAAACAAAGAAAATTGAAAACAACAAACAAATAAAAAATTCCAGGAATAAGACTAAAGACACCTGGAGTATCATAAAAAGAGAAACAGGTACTACATCATTAGCACCCAAAAATATAGAATGTCATGAAAACAACAATAAAATAATCAACCCCACAGTAGTGGCTAATAAATTTAACAACTACTTTTATAATGTAGCACACCACCTGATTACCAAACAATACAACTCACAATCAGACAGCAATACACTCCAGTTAGATACAAAAATTCTTACAAGAACCCTATTCATGTCTCCAACAACACGTGAGGAATTATCTGTCATCATAAAAAGGTTACCCAATAAGTATTCAGCAGGTACTGATGAAACATAAGGTAAAATCATCAAAGCAAGTGTAACATCTATCACAAAACCATTAACGGATATTTTCAATTCATCATTTGTGAGTGGTGTATTCCCGAAAAATCTGAAAATGGCAAAAGTGACACCACTGAACAAGAAAGGGGACAAACATGAAGCTGCAAACTATAGACCTGTATCAGTATTGTCAGGCTTTGGTAAAATTCTTGAAAAGCTATTTCTTAGAAGTCTGACAGCCTTTCTAAATAAAGAAAACATAATAAGTGATGCACAACACGGATTCTGAACTGGAAGATCAACACAGTCAGCTATTTATACCTTCTTAAATGAAATTCTAATTGCAGTAGATAATAAGCAACATGTGTCTGGCATATTTCTTGACCTTAGTAAAGCCTTCGATGTAATTGATCATAAAACTCTGTTGCAGAAGCTAGGTAACTATGGAATACGAGGCCTGCCAAACAAGTGGATACATTCCTACCTTCATGACCGTCAACAGATCACTCAGATAAAATACAAAGACATAAAAACACAAAAAAATTGTAATTTTTACAGTAATGCACAAAACTATACATATGGAGTTCCTTAAGGATCAGTCCTTGGGCCAATTCTTTTCATTCTTTATGTTAATGATTTGTCAGAAATATAACTAAAGGGACAACAGTACTTTTTGCAGATGACACAAATATCCTAATCAAATAATGTGATGAGGAAAGCCTACAAAAAACAGCTACAGGTATAATACAAAATTTGACACAATGGTTCAGAACAAACAAGCTAATAATAAATAATGAAAAAACAGTGACAGTCAATTTCCGTAGTTCTCAGAAACTACATCCTGCAAGACCAATTTTTAAAATCAATGGAAAAATTGTATCATCGGTGAGTGATACAAAATTTTTAGGTATACATATTCAGCAAAACCTAAAATGGGAGACACATCTTAACCATGTAAATAAAAAGCAAAACACACTTGCGTACGCAGTAAGAATCCTTACACAAAATACAAGCTGTGCATCTGTGATCACAATGTACCATGGCAGTATTCAGTCACTGCTGATGTACAGCATTATCTTTTGGGGGAACTCCGTGGGTACAAACAAAACATTTAGGCTACAGAAAAAGATCGTTAGAATAATAAGCCATGCTAAGTACAGAGGCTCCTGTAGACCAATATTTAAAAATCTCAATATATTGCCTCTTCCTTGCTTATATATGTATGAAATATTAAATTTCACAAAAGGAAGTATTTTAAAAGATGGAAATATCTTTAAGTATAACAGTGATTACCACCCTCGTGATACTAGGTGGAAGCATTACTTTCATGTCAATACAGTAAGTACAAACATTTGTGAGAGAGGAGTGTATCATACTGGCATACTGTTGTACAATCACATGCCATCCTATTTGCAACAGATGCAAAATTTACAAAAGTTTAAAGTGAAACAGAAAGAGTACTTGCTTGACCACTACTTGACCACTGCTTCTATTCTGTTTCCGAGTTTTTAGAGTATCAGAAAAGTGTAGTCTAACTGCTCAAATAGGCTATCATTTTATTTAATTGTATTGAATTTGTCATCAATATTCAACATGTATTGAATAATTTTAAATTATTTTTCCTTTCAAAATAACAATGTGTATGATGTTGTATATACTGTACCAACCTGACTTGTCCTACATTGTTCGTGCAAAATATGTACCTAAACATGATTTACAGGACCAATAAAGAAATACAAATACAAATGCATAGCCAAGAATTCACAAGACTGTATTTGTGAGAAAAGGAAACAGTTCACTTTGGTGTGTGTGATGTTGTTGCTACTTTCAATGATGGCAACATTGTAAGGTGCAAAGTATTTCAAAACATAGGAATGAAGGTAGGTTTCAACATGGTATGAATGATGCTTGCCTTAGGTATGTTACATCTTCAGGCTACTGACAGGAAATAGCCTAAAAAAAAACAAGCAAGAGAACAGAGAGAAAGCTGCTAGAGGAGTTTGTAGAAGAAAAGGTAATCCATCTTATGAATCTGGAATGCACTAAAAAGGTGATCCAAACTTTGTTGCTCAATTCCTAAAAGTTTTATTTTTTCATATACGTTCCATGTTTTCTCAAGATCTGCCAAGCCATTTTGCTTCAGATCTTCAGGAAATGTAATACAGTCCCTTCCACATAACTTAACACAGTCTCTTTCCAGAAACCTTTATATTTCTTTATAAACAAAAAATGGCAAAAAAGTAGAGAAATTTCATTCAAATGGAAGAAATTAATCTCTAACAACTGAACTGAAACTTTTAAAAATTACTCTGTTAATCCGTAGCCAATACTCCAATAGATAACCTACCAAAATTTCAACTTGCTAGGTCAAATACTTTGATTAACCATGTTAAATAAGTGCTGTTTTAACGTTGTAAAGATAGCGCTTTCCAGAGACCCTTAACCTTGTTAAGACATTGATAACTCAGCTGACTCCCGTATTCATTAGTGGTAGCAAAACCTGCAAACATTGAAATGAAAATGTACAGTGGTATCCGAAATAGAAAAGTATGAGGGTTACTCCAAAAGAAATGCACAACATTTTCATAAAAATACAATTTTCATTCTGCATGTGTGAAAGTTTTACAGTGTGTAGATACATCCTTCCCACTTGATTCCAAACTTAGTTCAACCTGTTCCCGTGAGTGGTGCCGTCACAGCATGCCTTCTAGATGGCTGCTACACTTGATGTTCGTCAGAAGCAACATACTGTCATAGAATTCTTGTGCTGTGAAAGCGAGACAGTGGGAAACATCCACAAGAGGTTGAAAAAGGTGTATGGAGATGCTGCTGTCGATCGCAGTACAGTTAGTCAATGGGCAAGCAGGTTACATGATGAAAGCAGGCACGGCAGTATTTAGGATTGTCCCTGCAGTGGCAGGCCTCATACTGCACACTCTCAAGACAATGTGCAGAGAGTTAACGAAATGGTGACTGCTGACAGATGCATCACAGTGAACGAATTGTCACACTACCTTGGAAAAGAGGAAGGAAGTGTTTGCAGAATACTGAAAGTGTTGGCGTTAAAAAAAGTTTGAGCTAGGTGGGCTCCCAGGATGTTGACAGTGGCTCACAAAGAAACAATAAAAAGGTATGCAGAGAACTTTTGGAACAGTACAAGAATGGTGGAGATGAATTTTTTGGAAGAATTGTGATTGGTGATGAAACATGGCCCTGTCATTTTTCATCAGAGATGAAGAGACAATCAATGGAGGGGCATCATGCAAATTCAACAAAGGAGAGGGGGGGGGGGGGGGGGGGGAATTCAAAACCTCACCTTCTGCTGGAAAAGTTATGGCTACGGTGTTTTTCGATTCTGAAAGACTCTTGCCTGTGGGCATCATCCCAAGTGGAACCACCATAAATTCTGATGCATATGTAATGACACTGAAGAAACTTCAAGCTCGACAGAGTCGTGTTTGACCACATTGGCAAAAGCAGGCTGTTTTGCTGTTGCATGACAATGCACGGCCACATGTTAGTCAAAGAACCATGGAAGATCACAAAACTCGGAAGGATAACACTGAACACCCTCCTTACAGTCTGACCTGGCTCCATGTGACTGTCATCTCTTTGAGAAACTGAAAGACTCTCTTCATGGAACAATGTTTGATGATGATGATGATGATGATGATGATGATGATGATGATGATTTCCTTGTGCCTTGTGCACACCGCCAAACAGTGGAGCCAACAGGTTGGTCCAGAATTTTACCATGTGGGTATACAGGCGCTGATTCCAAGATGGCATAAGGCAGTTGAGAGGAGTGGAAATTATGTGGAGAAATGAAAATATTGTTCCTAAAGGATGTATCTACACACTGTAAAACTTTCAAACATGTAGAATATAAGATGGGTTTAAAAAAAAATAGTGTGCCTTTCTTTTGGAGTGACCCTCATACATAGTTCAAGCATTTAACACTGTGATTAAGAAGAACCAGAATTTCATACAAAAATGAATTTAAATTCAGTCTGCTATTAAATTGCTGTGGTTGGCAGCAGTCAAAATCATGAACCTTTACCAATATCTATCCAGTTTTATTAAAAATGAAACTCCTCCAGCTGTGTTTAAGATTTTATATTTATTGGGCTACTAGTTTCGACATTGCACCAATGCTATCTTCAGGCACTATATAACAGCAGCATGCATAAAACTAACAATGTCAGACATCAGTAGTGTGAGCTAGTGTACAAAATAAATATATTATAAACATATTATAAATATGATGAATTCATTAAAAGTAGTTACATTTTGTTCATAAATAAGTGAATAGTCAATATATTTAAACTAGTAATTTTATACAAGAACGGGTTTATGTGGATAGGTGAAATAATTGAGTATTATGGTGTAGTGATGGTCATCCAAGTAAGTGGGTGACAAGGCATTTCAATGATTGTTGTTAACTTATGTCAACTCTTGACTGGATTACGTATAACAATATGAGAGTTATACTTTGCGTACCTTACGCTGTACTCTTCTTCAGTAATTAGTTATTAGAGGAACTAAAAGTATTTTAGATATGTGACGAGCTGCTTTGATTGACAACACCCTGTTTACTTCTATTTGGAGCATTGTTATGTACTTCATTGTTCTTTTACATTAGATTACCTTAGACCTGGGTCATGGCCTTAGTGAGGCACCGACATTGAAACGGTACGTTTTGGTGGCATGTTAGCTTATGTTTCTCTTGTTGGAATGAGTAGATTAATTAATTGACTCATACGCATTTATTTTACACCACTGAATACCTTTTAATATATTAACTGGGTTCCAAACCATTCTTCCACTTCCTCCTCACTTGTGTTTCATATTGTTATGAATGATGATGTTTCAGTAACCTGTTCCACTTTGTTACTTTATAGTGATGATGATACAGTGTTATGCAAACTTAAATCCTTTCCACCTTTCCCACTATTCACTATTTATAAACAGTGGAATCAAACCCAGAATGAGATTTTCACTCTGCAGTGGAGTGTGCGCTGATATGAAATTTCCTGGCAGATTAAAGCTGTGTGCCAGACCAAGACTCGAACTCGGGACGTTTGCCTTCTGCAGACAAGTGCAAGAGCACTTGCCTGCGAAAGGCAAAGGTCCCGATTTCAAGTCTCGGTCTGGCACACAGCTTTAATCTGTCAAGAAGTTTCAATGGAATCATACCTTACATATGTCAGATTGGCAATGCGTATTTTCCTTCCTGTTAGTTAAACTATGCACACAAAGAAGAGTTTTAGGGTATTCTTATTTGCTTTTAACACAATTTTAGTACTGTTTTATGCCTATATTATTCTCTCTAAGAGTAATGGCACATCACCCAGACTTACATACACCCCCATTTTTATTCTAATGTCTGGTATTGATCTGTAACAGAAATAACTGTGCATATTTAACATCATTTGTACCATAAAAATTGTTAATGTCAAGGTAAATTGCATCTTAGTGAAAATGAATTAAATGTAACTACTTTTAATGAATTCATCCTGTATATAATCCATTTATAATATATTATTATTTTGTACACTAGCTCAGAGACTACATGTATGGTGTTGTTACATAGGGCCTTAAGATGATGTTGATGCAACACTGAAGCTAGTAGCCAATATAAAGTCTTACGTACAGCTGGAGGAATTTCATTTTTTATAAAAATTATACCAGCTGTGCCCCACCTTCATCCAGTTTAAATATGGATGTACGAAGAATATCTGAGGTACTGGGCTGAGCAACAAGCCAATGTGACAAACCACTGCCACCTATGTTAGAGGCAGCCACAGGTGGAGTATACAGCCTTGATTACTGATTAGCTCCATGTGAGCAAATATGCACCCATCTGATGATCAGTAATAGCCAGGAACCTCTCTCTCCACTCCCCGTGCCCTCCCCCCCTTCTCCCTCACTCTCTCTCTCTCTCTCTCTCTCTCTGTGGTTTTCTTTTTTTTCCGGGTTGCGGTGGGGGGGGGGGGGGGGGGCGAGGAGGGAGGGAATGTCTCTGGACAGGTGCCTGCATCTCAGCAGAGTGCTGCCCCCTCCCCCAGAAATGCCATTGACTCAGTTATCTGCTAATTAAAATTCCACTAATTGAGCCTCTGTAGACAGGAAACTATTGACTGTATGGGTACCCAACATTATAGGAATAACGTTGAGACTGAGCACTGCAGGGTTTGTGTTGCTGGTTGTGTATCGTGACGTGCGTTATTTCTCTTACACAAAATTTTTGTTGTACAATCAACCATTTTTCATGGGGATCCCCTCAGGTAGCGGAAGTTTAATTATAACCACCATATACAATGTAAAAATGTAGAGTCTCAACCTACTTCCAGGGTGCAAGCACGAAATTGCTCCTACATATGTCGATGGCTGCCCATGAGTGGTAATTCCCTGCATCATCCTTACTGAGAAGTACTCAATGTAGTAACAATTTTGTTCTTAACTCAACCAGCCATGATTTTGGTAAAATTCATTGGTGTTGTATAGAGTCGAGTGTCTTGCTGGAGTCAAGGAATACTGTATCCACGTCAGTGCCTCAAACTCTGGCTTTTTGTGTGAAAAAAGCAAAGTTTTATTTTTGTGTGATTGCTGTTTTTGCAGTCCATACCAGTTAGAACCTAGGACATAATTCTGGTTGATACACTTCATTGTGTTTGATTTCAGAATACAGGGTATTTCAAGAAGTACCAACTGAGTAAAAAAAAAAAAAAAAAAATCACAGCTATTATGTTATTTGAGATGTGTCCATGAATAACACACTGTAGGAAAAATAAAACTCTTGAGTTTTGCATGGCTCCCACTAGGTAGCAGCACTGTGCATCCACTTAAGTTCTAGTAAAAATGGTGTGCAGTGGCAGTATGTAATAACTGTTTAGCATGGCTTTCATACTAGGTGTGGCGTGGATCCTCCTACAGCACAGAGCATTAGATGATGGCATGAACAATTCTGAGAAACAGGTTGTTTGTGCAAAGGCGAATCCCTGGGCCAGCCCCAAGTGTCTGACATGGCCATTGAATGCATCTGCCACAGTTTCACAAAGAGTCGGCAAAAATGTGTTCACCATGTAGCTCGACAGTTCAACATGCCCTCAATGTCCCTCTGGCTTGTGTTGCGAGGACGCTTACACATGAAACAGTACAAAATTCAGCTACTGCAAGCTCTTTGTGAAGGGGAAAACAAAAACATTCTGTAATTTCATTCTTGGCAAGATGGAGGATGATAGTTTCCTTCCGTGTCTAGTGTTCAGTGACGGGGCAACATTTAATGTAAATGGGAAGGTTAACCATCGTTATGGGAGAATATCAGGTATGGAATGAAAAGGTGTCTGGTCCAGTTTTCTTTGCTGAGAACACTGTTACAGGTAGCACATATTTCGATATGCTTCAGATATTTTTTTTTTTTTCTTTTTTTCCCACAGTTGGAGACTGGTTTACATGGCTTCATTTACCTACAGGATGGGGCTTCGCCATGCTGGCAACTGGAACTGAGGGAATTTTTCAATCAAAGGATTATTCAATGATGGATTGGTTGCACTGGACCAAATGATTCGGCCTTGTATTACTGGCCTCCAAGTTCACTGGACCTGACCAAATGTGATTATTTCTTGGGGGGGGGGGGGGGGGGGGGGTATACAGACTCTGTTTATGTTCCTCCCTTACCAACAACAATGAGTGAACTGAGATGTCCCATAATAGCAGCTGTTGAAGCTGTAACCCAAGACATGCTCACTGCAGTGTGGGAATGGTTTGAATACCGCATTGACATATGACATGAATCTCAAGGGGGGCATATTGAAGACCTATAAAAAGATATGAGAAAACATTTTAAGTTTTCTGTTCATCGAAAAACAACTCATTGTATTTGTTTATTAGTTTCAGAAATATAGGCATGCCAAAGCAGATGAATCTTTTTGATACACCCTATATATTCTAGTATTCTGTAATGGATGGGAATCAGTGACATGAAATTAGGTTTGCGGTTCACTTTTGGTAGCCTCCTCCTAGGTGGGTAAACTTCTTTCCAGCCACTGGCCACATTTTTTTCCTTGAGAGATCAACAATATACCATATTAGAATTAACATGGGAGCAATCTCTGCTGTATGTTGTGTATAGAATAATGGAGATTCATTTGGGGCCCAAATCACTTCTCAGGTTTAGGGATTTTTAACTGTTTCTAAATTCCACTGACACAAATAACTGAATCACTCATTTTTGCAGTGGTGTGAGAAGTTTGGCAGTTCATCACCTTCCTTCGAAAAGGAACACTGGGAAATGCACCAATGCATTTCTGCTTTCCTTTTCTACCCATTTAACAAAGACCAAAAATAGGGGAAAAATCAGGTAGTCACAAATATTTGTACAGTGACAGGAAGGAGTGTCATGGACAACATACTAAGAATCCCCACTGCTGCTGTGTGCTGTGTTGTGTTGTGCTGTGCTGTGCAGTGGTGGTGGTGGTGGTGGTGGTGGTGGTGGTGGTGGGAGTTTAAAGGTAACTTTATATGTTTTTTCTCAAACACATCAAAAACCACAATTTCTGGCAGATACAATTCCCAGTACACAATTAAATTACATTAAATATTCTACAATAAGGTACTCCCTAGGATTACTACTGCCTGCATTGCAGGCATTGTAAAAATGGCAAATTATTAAAAATAGCATTTCAGGGGTATAAAAGATGTAACTATTAAATGAAGTGGTTTAGGAACAAATATTAAATGTGTGTACCAGTGCAGTGAAGTCATATTCAGAGAAAAATTGTGTTCTGTGGGTGTAACAGGATGTATCAGTGCAAGGGGAGGCAGGTGTCCATCTTGGGGTTGTGCAGTTCCCTGTTCCGTAGGCCTGCATATAGGCAAAATCTATATAAATCTCTGCACACTGCTCTGTCCTGTCAAAGGGTAATTGATTATCAGTCATCCTGTATGGCAGATGCAATATTCTTCCAGGAAATGCGACTTCCCACATTAAAAGTGTTGCTCTTGTATGTTTACAGACAGACTATACCCCCCAGAATTTCCTCTCCATTCCCCTTTGTGCATAGGCGAAATAACTTGACAGAGGTTACGCTTGTATACTGGGGCTATTTTCAGTTTATCAAGTAAGTACTCGTTTGCAATTGCTAAGTGAGTTGTCGTGTGTAAATGCCCGACAGCTGTAGCTGTCAACTGTCTACCACACTAAAGAACCTGCACAAAGTGTAATGTGCCATCTATACTTATTAGACAGTGTCAATTTTGTGGCTCCTTTCACTGCCTGGAATACTTTCTGCAGTGTGAGGGGTGTCGAATGCATCACACTGGCCTTAACTTTCTGACCAAATGACGAGGTCCAGAAGTTGAAATTCTTGCCTGCATCAGGTCACCCAGGTGATGTAGAACTTAATGTATGTTGACATAATTCCAACAACACATTACAGCAGATTACTGTTTTCAGCTCATTCTGTGAGTACCAGCAATTATGCTTAAGAGAACAGGACAGGAAATGCTGGGAAAGTATGTAAACTTATGAAGGAGAATCAACAGAACAGTGTGCAGCAATTTACGTGGATCCTGGGAGTAGCATTTTTTGTGCTGCTATTGACAAACTCATTCGTGTGTACTGTGTAGTGCCGATGCACTTTGTGGAAATTAAATAATCCTGGACACCTCTGCACAGTGTCACTGGTGATTTGTAGGGATAGCTGTGGAGTGTAGATACAGCTCAGTGAGACGACCTGTACTTGCTTCTTGTGATGTAGTTGGGTACCTAGACTAGGGAATCACGTGCTTGACCTTAAATCTGAAGTCCTGCAAATGTGTGAACTGCATGCTCACAGTCCGGCAGCATACTTCTTCTCACACTACCGCCTTCCCACTTCTCTGCCTCCACCCTGTTACACCCCCGGAACACGATATATTTCCCTTAACCTTTTCGCTGCTGTCGGCACATATACACATCCTGCAATGTCATTTCCTAGTTCCGATGGATGTGTGTACGTACACCACTCAGGTTCTCCTACAGTGCTGTGGATCTCTGAATGTCTCCTACACTGCTCTTGCCTCACTGTTGTGGTTGAGCTACTTCTGTATCTCAGAAAATAAGAGTGTTAAAATTATTTATTGTACAACAATGTGCCTCATTGTGCGATATCATTTGCAAAAACCTTGTTTCAATAATATCTGAAATCATTTGAGACAAGATGTCTATTAGGACCACACGATTCACGATGTACGAGGACACGAGTGGGCACATCGTGTGCGACAGTCTTCTGGGTATAAAACTTGATAACTAGGTAACAAAAAGATATACAGCTCTCCACTGAGTTTTAAATAAGATCTCAGTATCTTATCTGCATTTCATTCACTACAATGTATGAGCTAAAACCAGTTGTGCAAGAAAGCTTATGCCATGTATTTTTACATCTGTGAATGCTTTAAAATTCTGTGAATTTGTTGCAGCACAGTAAGTATGATAGAAAATGAAAAGGAACACACGTCTTCATGGAGTGAAGATGTCAGACTGTGAGATGTACAAAAGTCTGTGTGTTTTTTTTTTTTTTGAAAGATGGCATAAGAATTTCATATCAGCCAGAATGCCGTCTCTCAGCACGGGCATCAGGCATCAGCATCTGGTGAGCAGTACAGCCAAAACAAATGTTGTCTTTGCACAGAATGCAGAGGGCACATATCTAGCAGTGAAGGGGTTAATATGCTCCACTGCACTTTGATGGCACATTGTAAATATTTGTTCCAAAATCCACTTCATTTAGAGATAAACATTAATTTTTTACCATCAGAACATTGTACTGAGTTCACAAGTAAATCAACTGAAGATAATTGCACCTGTTTCAGGTCTTAGTTTAAGATTTTTTTGTCATCCTTTGCGGCATCTGAAGATGGCCTTTCAAGTCTGAAAACAGTTACGGTTGTTTCATAAAGTGATTCTGCTGAAAATAAATAAAATACCTTACTAACATCAATTATCTGGAACTTTTCCATCCCCCACTATGTGGAAACTGTTAATCCTAGACAAAAATGAAAAGGACATTTGTTTTTAGCAAATTTAATGTAGGTTTTTTTTTTGGAATGTATGTTCACTAGAAGTAGAGTTATGTAAGAAGAATATAGGAAAGTAAACTTTTCAGTACCCCCCACCATCACTGGTGTGAATTTTTATTATAGATGCTGTTTATAAACACACTCTTCTAGCATTGTAGGAAATTTTGTGAGTGCACAAATTTTCCCCTATTTTTCCTTTGGTGACTGGACTATACCCTCAAATATCATTTCTGTGTAATCCATTAATGTATGTGTGCTAACTATGTTGCCACTGTTGTCATTACCATATGACCAGAATTTGTCTCTTCATGAGAAATCATTAATTATGTTCTGCTACAGTGGTCACTGAAGGTCCCCCATGCCACTAACCATGGTCCTTGCCTAGGCTGTGTGACTTAGGTGGGTTGCTGAATGAGGACAGTGCCATCAAGTAGTTGCAGGAACAGCAGTCAGCATGATTGAATGATGTGGTCTTGTAAAATCAGCCTGCATTCCCTTGGCATTCTGATACTGCAAGTTTCTGAAAGCAAGGGGAAATTAGAGCCAACACTTTTCCAGTGAGCATTCAGGTCTACTGCATGACTTAATGATAGGGCAGCCTGTTGATAAAATATTCTGTAGGTAAAATAGTCGTGTCCTCTTCAGGTATTCCACTGCACTTTCCGTCATTTCAACCCCGTGTCTGTCTCGGTTGCAGTTACAACAAAAATTACAGATCTTAGGTCAGTAGGTTGGACAAAAGTCTCATCATCGCTTGACATTTTGTCAGGCTTTTGTAGATTTCCATCAAAGTCAAATGGCTTCTCCAGCTCATGACATCTTATCTCTTGTCACTAAGGATAAATATTTACTTATTTTTCCATCAATAAAGTAATTATTCCTGTGTTGTTCTTGTTACTGCTAATTCACATATTAACAGTCAAAAATATCAAAATGTTCCAAAACTGATAAAGAATTACTGCAGAATGTTTGCAGTTGAATAAACATTTCTACAAGATACAAATCCAGTGTAATGTATAGCACACATGTGAAACTTGTGCAACAAAGCAGTGGAAAGAGTATTTTTGTGCTACATGGCGCTAATATTCTGTTGACAATAAAATAGCATCTGCTGAATGTAATTAGCATGAGAATAAATGAACTAAAATGCACACTTGAAGCATCTTGACGTTGCTTTGCTGTCCTTCCACTGCAGACATTAGGCAAACTGTACCTGCCCACTCCCAGTGCTGCAGTTTACTCTTGTGGATCATGAACCCTCACAGAAAGTGAGTAAGCTGTTAGCAAATGTATCTTTGGTGTTACAGGGATTATGTAAGCAGACAAAAGGTACTAGTTTCATGTGTCTCATGTGGGGGAAAGTACGAAATCCAGTAGGTGGGAGTTGGATACATTGTATAAACCAGAGATCTTTGAGAGTTTGAAGGAGTGTTAGGCAACATTGAACTAAACCAGGGAAATTAATACAGTAAATGATGAAGAGTTAGGTTTGAGAGATAAAATAGGGAAAGCAGCAGAATGTCACACATGTAAAAAAAAAAAGAGAGAGATTTGATTAACGAAAGGAGAAAATATAAAATATGAAGCAAATGAGGCAGTCAGAAGTGAATACAGATATCTGGAAAATAAAATTGACAAATTGTGAAATGGGTAAGCACAAATGGCTGCAAGACAATGGCTAGGCCTAGGCCTTAGAGCCATGCATAATTTGGATAAAGATGAGTTGCTTCTATGGGGAAAATTAGAGACCATTGGAGAAAAGAGAAGCAGCTGAAGGAATATCTAGAGCTCTGATGGCTGGCCAGTACCAAACAAAGAAGGGGAAGCTGAAAGGTGGAAAGAAAATATAGAGAATTTGTATAAAGGGAAACAAACTTGAGGACAATATTACAGCAATAGAAATAGTAGGTGAAGATGAGATGAGAGATATGATAATGCAAAGGGAGTATGATGGAGCACTGAAAAACCTAAGAGGAAATAATGTCCATTGAGTAGGTGACACTACATCTGAAGTACGGACATCAGTGGGAGATTCAGCAACGAAAGAATTATTGATCCTCAAGTGCCGGATATGAGATGGGCAAAATATCCTTGTACGTCAGGAAGCATGTAAAAATTCCAGTTTCAAAGTAGGTAGGTGCTGACACGTGAATAATACTGAACTGTGAGCCTGATAAGCTATGGCTACAAAATAAAGAATGAATTTCTTACATGGAAAAAGCATTACAACTATATCTTGGAGAGCAATAGTGTCAGTTCTGGAACAACAATACCAAACTAACCACTTACCCTAGAAGGGCTTGAAGAAAGGCAAACATGTGTTCCAAACATTTGTAGATTCAGAGAAAGCTTTTAATAATATTGTCTTTACAAACCTTATTGAAATTTCCAAGGTAGTGGGTGTGACATGCAGTGAGTGAAAAGTTATTTATGACTTCAGAAATCAGACTGCAGTTACAAGAGCTTAATGACATAAAAGACGGTTGTGGTCAAGAAGAGAGTGGGACAGGAAGGTAGTTGATCTACAGTTTTATTCATTCTACAGTTACTTTTATGGTGTGCAAACCACTGTGCAGTGGATGGCAGAAGATATTTTCCACTGCACGTTGTTGCAGTTTTCGTGCATTCCATTCACATATGTATAGTGGGAAGAATGATTGTTTAAATCCTGTTTACACACTGAATTAGTCTAACCTCATCTTTGTGACTGCTGTGGAAATGGTACATAGTGGGTTGTAGTATATTCCTAGATTTATCACTTGAAGCTCATTCTACCAACATAATAAGTAGGTTTTCACAGGGGAGTTTTTGTCAATATTAAAGCATTTATCAGTTAAGTACTTTCTGAATATTCATGGCACTCTCCCAGAGGTCAAACAAATCTGTGACCATTCATGCTTCCATTTTCTGTATATGTCAATTATTTGTCACAGTTCCCACACAATGTATGCAGCGTCATTCATAGACTGACTGCATTTCCGTCATTATCTGCCAATGAACCTCATTCTGTCAACCTACTTTACATATGATTGAGACTCTGTCATTGTTCTAAGAGGGTGATTCAAATGAAAATCTTAAAAGTGTAGTAATATTTTTAATTGGAACAGTGGACAAAACACTTGCATGTCATTTTTCAATGTAGTCTCCCTGATGCTGAATGCATGTATTCCACAAATTTGGATGTGCATAGATACCAAGATGAAAGAATTATTTTGGTCATGTGTGTAGCCAGTCGTGCACTGTGGTTTTCACCTCTTTATCACTTCTGAAATGCTTATGTACCGTTGCTTGTGAGTGTGCATTTAACAGGTGATTCTCTAGGAGTGTGGTCTGGTGAATGAAGAAGATGTATCAGACATTCAAATTTAATTTCCTGAATAATCTCAATCTCTTAAGGACTGTGTGCAATTTGGCATTGTCTTGCTGTAGCAGTATTCTTAAAGTCAAGAGTCCTCATCATTTACTACTGATTTCTCAGCATTTCTGAATAAGTAGTTCTAGTTACCATCACTCCACAACCTACATAATGCTCCAGAATTATTCCATTTGCATTCCAGTAGAGAATGAGCAGGACTTTTCCAGCAAACACCTGAGTGTTGATATTTTTGGTTTCGGAAATGAGGTGTGTTGCCATTCGTCGCTTGAATTTTTCATTTCTCATTGGTGAAAGTGGACCCAAGTCTCATTGATTGTAACAATTTTTCTCAGAAATGCACCTTCACAGCCACTGACGTGATGCTCTTTCGATTCGACAGTCAGCTGACATGGTATCCAACTCAAAAACATCTTATCGAACTGCAGTACATTGTGAACAATATTCTGTGCTGAACCAATATTAATCTTCAAACTTGTAGCTATTTTGTTCAGAGTCAGGCGTCTATTATCTTTTGCAAGCTGCTCCTCTAACTCAGTGTTCTCATCCGTTACTACACAGTGAGCCTGCACTGGTCTTGGGGCATCCTTAACAGAAATTAGACCACTTTCAAACGTCCTACACCACTCATACCCTTGGTGCAATCCCCCTGCGGGTTCGGGGGTTAGAATGGGCCCGCGGTATTCCTGCCTGTCGTAAGAGGCGACTAAAAGGAGTCTCCAACGTTTCGGCCTTATGTGATGGTCCCCTCTCGGGTTTGACCTCCATCTTTCAAAATTTATCCGAAGAGTGAGCCAATTGGGGAAGGGCGCCTTACATGGTGCACTGTTTCCGTCGTGCAATTAGACCTTTCGCCGGATTTCTCGTCGTTGCAATGGTGTCCCGCTCGTTTTCGATCTCTTGGGCGATTACCACGCTGCACTCTGCAGTGTTTCTTTTAACTGCGACGACGACCTTGGCCATTTTTGCACCTAAGATCCAGCACGGTAGCCAGTCCGTTGTGGTGGGGCCGCCATGTACCCTCTTGGTTGTAGCCCCCTGACAACACAGGGATCGCTCTACTGATGCCTGCGCCGTTAACTCCCCACGTATGCCAAGGAGTAGATGCCCATCTCCTTGGGGCATCAGGACTCCTGGCAATGGCCGTCCTGCCAGGTGGCTATTGCTGCGGCTGGGTGGCGCCCGTGGGGAGGGCCCTTGGTCGGAGTAGGTGGCATCAGGGCGGATGACCCGCAATGAAGCGTGGTACATCATCTCTCGCTGGCGGCCAGCCGCCAGCAGTCTCTAAGCGTTCTCGGGCTCAATTTAATGCTGAAAAGTACAATCCGAAAACGTTCCCCTCTCTGGCCACGCCGTGGGAGGAACGTAAATCTCAGGATGGCAGTAGCACTTATTCGCCCCGATTCTTAGTTTGTACGAGAGCTGATGAGGAGTCTTTTCTCTCAACAAAGCCTCAGTTCTTCGTCGAGCATTTAGAGGACAAGTTTGGGGAGGTGGAGGGCTTGTCAAAAATGCGCTCTGGATCGGTCCTGATCCAAACGGCATCCTCTGCCCAGTCACGACGGTTACTTGCTTGTGACAAGTTGGGGGATGTTGCTGTTACGATCACACCGCATAAGAGTTTAAATATGGTCCAGGGAGTTATTTACCATAAGGACCTTCTTTTGCAGTCTGATGACGAGCTGCGCGCCAACTTAGAGCGCAGAGGTGTACATTTCGTCCGGCACGTTCATCGGGGTCCGAAGGAAAATCAGATAGCTACCGGTGCCTTCATCTTGGCCTTCGACGGTGATACGTTACCAGAAAAGGTCAAGGTGATGGTCTACCGATGTGACGTCAGGCCCTATATTCCTCCCCCGATGCGGTGCTTCAAGTGCTGGAAGTTTGGCCATATGTCTTCCCGCTGCACTTCCAGCCTCACATGTCGAGATTGCGGACGCCCGTCTCATCCCGATACTCCATGTGCCCCGCCTCCCATCTGTGTCAACTGCGGGGAGCACCATTCACCTTGCTCGCCAGACTGCAGAATCTTCCAGAAAGAACGCAAAATCATGGAATATAAGACCCTGGACCGACTGACTTATACTGAGGCCAAGCGGAAATACGACCGATTACATCCCGTGCGAATGACGTCATCCTACGCCGCCGCTACAACACCTGTGCTCGCCCCATCAGTTTCACGACTTCCAGCCAGCTCGATAACCAGTAAGACTCCTCCTGCCCCCTTGCCAGTGGGCGGCTCTACCCACCGGGTTGCTCCTGCGCCACCTACCTCAGGGGCAACACCATCCCCCCCATCAGGGACGTCCGTCCCTGCTTCTAAGCCGGAGAAGTGTCCAACTTCTTCGGCTTCTCACGCTCGCAAGGGGTCCCTCCCTTCCCAGGTTTCCACCAGTGGGAAGGCTGACGACCGCCAGTGGCGTAAGTGCCCGCAATCAGCTGGTCGACGGGCTTCACGATCCTCCTCAGTCCCGGAGACTGAATCGGTGAAGCCCTCCCAGCCAGTTAAACCCAAGGAGCAGCGTGAGAAATCAAAGAAGAAGAGCTCTAAGCCCAAGGAACTCGCGGTGGCAGCCACCCCACCGCCACCTTACAGCTCTGCGTCTGAGGACGAGGTGGAGATCCTGGCGTCTGCTGAGGACCTAGAACTCGCCGGTCCCTCAGACGCCCTGGATAACACTAGCACGGGTGCTCAATCGGAGGCAGCAGGTGACCCAGCGGCGTAATCTGCCTTCCCCGTCCCGTCACGCCTTTCTCAGCCATGGACAATACCATCCTCCAGTGGAACTGCAGCGGTTTCTTCCACCATCTCGCTGAGCTCCGCCAACTTATCAGCCTTCACCCTTTCTTCTGCATTGCTCTCCAGGAAACTTGGTTTCCAGCAATGCGAACCCCCGCCCTCCGTGGCTATCGGGGTTATTATAAGAACCGAGCAGCTTATGAAAGGGTGTCTGGTGGCGTCTGCATATATGTCCCTCACACTCTGCACAGCGAGTCTGTCCCTCTCCAGACGCCTTTGGAGGCTGTCGCTGTACGCGTGTGGACGCCACAGGCTGTTACCGTCTGCAGTCTTTACATTCCACCGGATGGTGATGTCTCGCAGCTTGTCCTGGCTGCACTGGTCGCCCAATTGCCGCCACCTTTCTTGCTATTGGGCGACTTCAACGCCCATAACCCTCTGTGGGGTGGGTCAGTGGCAACAGGTCGAGGCGCCATCGTTGAGCATTTCTTGTCGCAGCTCGGTCTCTCGCTTTTAAATGATGGTGCCTTCACACACTTCAGTGTGGCGCATGGCACCTACTCCGCCATTGACCTTTCCATCTGTAGCCATAGCCTCTTACCGTCTGTCCAATGGAGTGTGCATGACGACCTGTGTGGTAGTGACCACTTTCCGATCTTTTTGTCACTACCACAGCGCCACTGTTATGGGCGCCCTAGCAGATGGGCTCTGAATAAGGCTGACTGGGACTTGTTCTCCTCCACTGCCGCTTTTGAGCCTCTCTCTACCGATGACATTGATGCGGTGGTTCAATCGGTCACCACCGGCATCGTTACTGCCGCCGAATCTGCCATTCCCCATTCCTGTGGGTCCCCTCGGCGGAAGGCTGTGCCTTGGTGGTCGCCTGAGATCGCTGACGCGATTAAAGATCGCCGGCGGGCGCTCCAGCGTCACAAGCGACATCCCTCCTTAGCCCACCTTATCGCCTTCAAACGGCTGCGTGCGCGGGCCCGCCTCCTTATCCGCCAGGGCAAGAAGGAGTGCTGGGAGCGGTATGTGTCCACGATTGGCCTCCATGTCACTCCCTCGCAGGTCTGGGCCAAGATTCGACGCGTCTACGGCTATCGGACCCCTGCCAGCGTCCCTGCGCTCTCACTGAATGGAGCCGTTTGTACCGACTCCGACGTCATTGCAAATCGCTTAGCAGAGCATTTTGCTATGAGTTCCGCTTCTGCGAATTACCCCCAGGCCTTCCGCTCCACTAAAGAGAGGCTGGAACGTCGGAGCCTTTCGTTTCGCAGCAACCACCCGGAATCTTACAATGCTCCATTCAGTGAGTGGGAATTTCGCAGTGCCCTAGCTGCTTGCCCTGATACCGCTCCTGGGCCAGATGGCATCCACTGTCAGATGCTGAAACACCTTTCAGTGGACTGCCAGCGGCGCCTTCTCGATCCTTACAACCGTCTTTGGGTCGAGGGGGAGTTTCCGTCGCAATGGCGGGAAGGCATTGTCATCCCCGTTTTGAAACCTGGAAAGAACCCTTTAGAGGTGGACAGCTACCGTCCCATTAGCCTCACCAACGTTCTTTGTAAGTTGCTTGAACGGATGGTGAGCCGGCGCTTGAATTGGGTACTGGAGTCTCGGGGCCTTCTGGCTCCATCTCAGGGTGGGTTCCGTAAAGGCCGCTCCGCCGCCGACAATCTGGTGAGCCTGGAGTCGGCCATCCGTACTGCCTTTTCCCGCCGTCAGCACCTGGTCGCTGTCTTTTTCGACATGCGGAAGGCGTACGATACGACGTGGCGTCATCACATTCTTTCTACGCTCCATGGATGGGGTCTTCGGGGTCCTCTGCCGATTTTTATCCGCAATTTTCTGTCGTGTCGTACCTTCCGCGTGCAAGTCGCGGCCTCGTATGGTTCCTCCCACGTCCAGGAGAACGGTGTGCCACAGGGTTCCGTTTTAAGTGTCTGTCTGTTTTTAATAGCCATTAACTGTCTTGCTGCGGCCGTGGGAAACTCTGTCTCCGCTTCCCTGTATGCTGACGACTTCTGCCTTTATTACAGCTCTACTGGCATTGCAGCTGTTGAACGTCAGCTACAGGGCGCTATCCGTAAGGCGCAGTCTTGGGCTGTAGCGCATGGGTTTCAGTTTTCGGCAGCCAAGACCTGCGTTATGCATTTCTGCCGGTGTCGAACAGTCCATCCTGAGCCGCGGCTTTATCTTGCCGACGAACTCCTTGCTGTGGTGGAGACCCACAGGTTTTTGGGGGTGGTTTTCGATGCCCGGTTGACTTGGCTGCCTCATATCCGGCAGCTTAAACAGACGTGTTGGCGGCATCTAAACGCTCTGAGATGCTTGAGCCACACCCGCTGGGGCGCCGACCGCTTTACCCTGTTGCGGCTCTACCAGGCGTTAATCCAGTCCCGTCTGGATTATGGGAGCCTGGCTTATGGCTCAGCATCCCCATCTGCGTTACAGGTGCTGGACCCAATTCTCCACAGCGGGATACGCCTTGCCACTGGTGCTTTCCGCACCAGCCCCGTGGACAGCGTACTAGTGGAGGCAGGTGTACCTCCCCTGCGGTTCCGACGCCAACGTTTGCTGGCCGCTTATGCTGCCCATGTTCTAAGCTCGCCCGGGCATCCAAATTATCGTCTCCTGTTCCCGCGATCGGTCGTCCATCTGCCAGATCGTCGGCCCCGGTCTGGTTGTACAATAGCGGTCCGCGTCAAAGAGCTTCTCTCTGGGCTTCAGGTTTTCACTGTTCCACCTACTTTCCGGGCTACTTTGCATACACCCCCATGGTGTGTTCGTCGCCCTTGCCTTCGGCTGGACCTGGCACAGGGCCCGAAGGACTCAGTCCCTCCAGAGGCCTTCCGCCGCCGCTTTTATTCTATCCTGGCCACGTATCAGGGCTCTGGTATTGTCTACACTGACGGTTCGATGGTTGCTGGTCGTGTCGGGTATGCGCTCACTCTAGGGGACCGTTCCGAACAATGTTCCTTGCCGGATGGCTGCAGCGTTTACACTGCTGAACTGGTCGCCATCTTTCGTGCCCTAGAGTATATCTGCTCCTGCTCAGGTGAGTCCTTCGTTATCTGTAGCGATTCCCTGAGCGGTTTACGAGCTCTCGACCAGTGTATCCCTCGTTCTCGTTTGGTGATGGCTATCCACGAGTCTCTGCATACTCTCGCCTGTTGCGGCCGCTCTGTGGTCTTTGTGTGGACCCCTGGTCATGTCGGTATCCCGGGTAACGAACATGTTGACCGCCTGGCGAAAGAGGCCACCAGCAAGCCATCTCTGGACCTTGGCCTCCCTGAGACTGATTTGCGGGCAGTCTTCCGCCGCAAAATCTTGGCGCTATGGGACGAGGAATGGCGCGAACTGACAATGTCCAATAAACTCCGTGCTGTCAAGGAGACAACGGCTGTGTGGCGGTCATCCCTGCGAGCCACTCGCAGGGACTCGGTCGTTCTTTGCCGGCTCCGCATTGGCCACTCCCGACTGACACACAGTTATTTACTGCGCAGGGAGGACCCTCCTGTATGTCGCTGCGGGGCGGCTTTGACAGTGGCCCACATTCTGTTGGCCTGCCCCCTTTTAGCTGTGGTCAGGCAGACATTTGCGCTGCCTGATACGCTCCCTGCCCTTTTAACAGACGACTCCGCTATGGCTGACTAAGTTTTACGTTTTATTCGGGCAGGGGGATTTTATCATTTAATCTGAGTGTTTCTGTTTTATTGTATTGTTTTGTGTTGATTCTGACCTTTGGCCTATGATTTTACACTGATTTTTTAATGTGTTTCTAAGTGGTTGGCTTTTCCTTTTTTATTTCTATGGTCGGCCAACCACCGTCATTCTCTATGTGGTTTTCGTTCGTTTTGTCTTGTCTTTGTCTCAGTCTCTCCTGTTCTGTATCGTCTGTGATCTCTTCTGTTCCTCGTTTTTATTCTCTGTGGGTGTTCTTTGTCTTTGGAAAAAGGGACCAATGACCATGGCAGTCTGGTCCCTTTAATCCCCCAAACCAACCAACCAACCCTTGGTGCAATGACAAACGCAAACCATCATACTGCACTGTCTTTCTGTTATGAATTTTGATACCACACTACAGAAACAATGCATCGCAGTCTTGCTCATTTGCAGTGCATGTTGACAGGGAAGCAGCCATATTGTTGTGGATGGTGCTGTCTTCTGTCTGTCGTTCTGAACCCCAAGGAACACTACTGCCACCTACCAACCCCAGAGCACAACTTTCCGAAATTTTGTTGAACTTCTAAGGCTTCACTTTCAATCACCCTCATATTTTGTATCGGTACATCCATTTATCTCCACAGATTCTGATTGTCACTCATGGTACTACAGTTATATAGTAGTACATATTTTTGTTTTGTGAAGTGCACAATTTCACATTGCAAACATTTAAAAACAAGTAGCCAAGCTATATACCACTTTTAAATATTCTAAAGGTCTGACTGAATGTTTGGGCAGCTTCTCTTGGACAATACTTCATTACAGATAACTGTATCATCCACAAGAAGCCAGAGGTTAATTATGTAGATGAGGCCACAAATGTACAATAAAAACGACGACAGTCCTGACACATTTTCCTAGTGCACACCAGATTTCACTTCTACATCTGTCAATAACTCTATGCCAGAGTTAGCACACTAGCTGTGTGCTTCCTATCAAAGAATCCTCAGCCCAGTCATAAATTTTTCCTTACTCTCCAATGGTCCTACTTTTGATAATAACCATAAGTGTACAGAGTCTTATGCATTTCAGAAATAGAGAAGTACTGAATCTACATGACGTCATTGACCCAAGGCTTTCACTTGAGTGCAGTGGACAGTATGTTGAGAAGATGAATATCAACAAAGCAAAACAATGTAATGGTATAGAGGCAAATTAAATCAGGGAATTATGTTAGGAAATGAGACGCTACAAGTATTGTGAATTTTGCTATTTGGGCAGTGAAATGGTTTTCAAAGCAGAAGGGCAATTAAATGCAGACTGGCAATAGCAGTTTATGAAAAAGAGGGCAGGTTAACATCCAATTTCAGTTTAAATGCCAGGAACGTTTCTAAAATTATTTTACTGTAGTAAATGATGTGTGTGATCAGCATTTCAGACGACAAGAGAATAAAAGCTTTTGATGTGTATGTAAGAATGGTGTTGACCAAATAACAAATTAGCAGATAATGAAATGAACTGGGTAAAAAGAAAATTTATTGAATAACTTCGTTGAAAGATGGGTTCAGTTGAAAGGACCCAATGAAAGCTATCAAGGAATTGTCAGTTTGGTAATGCAGGGCAATGTGAGGTGTAAATATGACAGAGGGAGATTAAGGCTTCGGTAAAGAAAAGGGTTCAGATGCAAGTATGTGGTAGTTTCACAGATATGAAGAGGCTTGCACAGATTGGACTTACAAGGAGAGCTGCATCAAACTAGTCTTGAAGACAGGAACAACAACAACAACAACAATGGAAACAGTCATTTCAAGGTTTCATGTTCCAAACTTTTGAGAGTGAAACGTGATTCCTTCAGTAGCTCTCTATCTACAACCCTAAACTTTATTTTGTACCTGCTATGGAGTAGTTCCTGCTTCCATCAAAGCTGCTGCACAGTGATTGTGTATGGCAGAGCATCCATCCCATCACAAGCTGTTCTTCTAGGATTTGAAGAACAAATATCTTGAGCTGGAAAGATAATATACAAAGCAAAAATGAAATATTGGTGGCAGGCAATGAAAACCTCATAAATACATTTTGTTAAATTTTGCAGTTGAAGCAAAAATAGTTTCTGAAAAGAATACTATAATGTAATACAGGAAGTTGCTAAATGTGTAAATATATAAGAGAAGCCTAGTTATTGACAGATTAGAGAAATCTATGCTGTTTCAAAACACTCTTTGATTATGGAGTTACTGGTTACTGGAAGTTAGTTTTCACAGACAGATGGAGTTAAGAGGCCTAACATCGATTTGTGAAATGTTAGTTTGACTTTTATGACATGAAAAATTGCCAAATACAGGTCTTGTTGCCTTGGGAACACTGAAGATGGCAGATGGGACAGTTTGAATTCATGGAAGCTGTTTGTGCAACACTGAATCTGTTGAATCCTTCACTTGTTGGGTGTCCATAAAAGGGCAGTTGTAATAGTAGAAGAAGAAGAAGAAGAAGAAGAAGAAGAAGAAGATGAAGAAATCTAACAGTGATGTAATGATAAGTTCTGTGAAGTTTGGAATGTAGGAGATGAGATACTAGTGAAATTAAAAGCTGTGAGGGCAAGCCATAAGATGGGCATGGATCCCTCAGTCAGTGGCACTTGCTTGCGAAAGGTAAAGCTCCCAGCTTTGAGTCCTGATCTGGCACGTAGTTTTGATCTGCCAGCAAGTTTCATGTTTGTAAGTTGTACCAATATAATGATGAGTTTGGAAATCATTGCATAATTTGTACTGTTATAGTGATTAAGTGTCTCTCATTAGACGTTGCTTCATGTAATGTTCACATTGAAACTCAGGTCATTGATAGTGAGACACTTGTACCTATAATAATTACTGAAGGTATAAGGGCCACAAAAATTAGAATAATGATTTACATGTTCAGTAAACTACATATATAGGTAGTATTATTATTTTAAATGGGGACCTGGTAACATATAACTCTGGGGAGGAGGATGTAGTGGAACTGTAGCTGAAGCTTAGGATAGTTGAACTAGTACTGGATAGATAGAATAGTTTGTGATGGGAGGTACTGTGCACAGTTTATGGTCTCTTTAAGAAACTCCAAATGAGACTAACATTCTACGTAGTACACATAAAACAAAGCGTAGTATTATAGACAGGGATGTTAAATTAATCTAGGTGGCTGTTGAGAGTAATGGGATGCCTTCACTTATTACTGTAACAGAATATTATTCAAAGACATCTCACAAAACACAAAGAAATTCCAGTCAATTGTAAAGGCAGTAAGTGGCACAAAAATTAGTCCAGGCACTTATGGACGACACAGGAAATGGAGTGGAGTGTGGCACATGAATAGCAGAAATGATGTGCAGTGTTTCAGAATGTTCCTTTACTAAAGAAAATCCAGGAGTAGTGTCCCTATTTTACACTGATCTCCAGGAAGGGTAGGAGAAGAGATCCAGAAAAGACAAACACAATCACTGTAAGATACCTTGAGATAACTTGTACAGAATGAACCTCTCCCCCTCCCCCCCCCCCCCCCCCCCCAAGGCATCAGGTAAGGATTCCAAAAGTATCAGTCCTACAGAATGCAAGTTCTGCGTTTCTTGCACACTGCCCTGAAAGCCATGGCTCAAGGCTGTCAGGTTGGTGCAATATTTCTTGACTTGTGAAAGCATTTGACAAAAAAATGAAAGAATGACCATATATGGCAAGGCTAGTCAACCTGTTTTTACCTTCTGTTGAATTTTTTATCTCCTGTTGGTAATAAAATTTTTTACCCACCCATCAGTTCTACAGTAATGGTGACTTATAAACTAAGAAAGTAACAATTACGTAACAATAATTACTTAACAAATACTTTGTCAGAATTTTATGAAAACCTAATAGAATACCTGTTGGTGGGTGGTAGTGATCTGATTGACTATCACTGATATATGCTATCCATTGAAGATTGTGAGCAGATGGAAGATTTCTCATTAGGCTGGATGCAGCACATTATTTTAAGTAGTGAGTCATCGCCAGATGTAGATGTATCTTCAGGCTCTTCCAGGGATATATGTTGGGGCTCCTGTTGTTAATGTGGTATATTAATGAACAGAGAAATAGTATTAACAGTAATCTCAGTCTTTTTGCAGGTGTTGCAATTACTGATAATAAAGTAGTACATGATGAAAGATGCACAAACAAGGTGTGTGAAAAAAAAGTAAAGAGACTGATTATTTATCTACCAAGTTTATATATTTCTTGAACAATAATACTGTCCCTTTCAAAGTAGCTCCCTTTGACAGCTGTACCCTGGTGGAGTCATCACTTCCAGTCTTGATAGTGGCAATGAAAGGCTTAAACTGTTACAGCTTTTAATGTGATCAGTCATGTTCTTTTGAATGATCTGCAAGGTCCCAAAATGATTTCCTTTTAAGACATTTTGCAGTTTCAGGAAAGAGAAAAGTCACAAGGAATCTAATCAGGAGAATGGGGGGCTGTAGAATACTAGGAATGCCTCTTCAGATCAAAAATTTCGTGATGGAAGGGGTTGTGTGACATGGGGCATTGTCATGATGAAGCATTCATTTGTAATCAGTGTCTAGTCTCCCTTGATTCACACTTTTCCTGGGCCTTTCATCTTTGTAAAACAATTGACAGGCAGTTTTTCCTGGAGAGAGTGTTATAACTTCAAGTTAAATAAATATATTTCAAGGACGACACAATACATGTAATTCGCAGATCAAGTAAACAAAGTACGACGTGTGTACACTTTAACAGTCAAATCAGAACTGCGTCTGAGTCTAGCGGCTGCTCGCGGCTGCTCGCGGCTGGCCGCTTAGGTGGCCTTGCTGCGGTGGCACTTTGAAAGATTGGCGATTCACAACACTTTTCCCCCTCTTACAATTTTTGCACAGATCTTGATGGAGGTGGCCTGTAGATTGCTAACATCCATAGGTGTTGTTTGACTGGCCATAAAGCCTTGAGGAGGAGGCTTCCTGTATGGACGGATGTGTCCCCGATGATAACAGGTTGAAATGACAGGAGACGTGGGGGTTGCATCTGCTGGGGCCCCATGCACCAATCTGCCTTGTTGCGGCAAGTCCGGTTGTTATAACAGGAGACAAGGGCGATGTGTCCACGTCCGTAGGAGAAGGAGGCAAGTAGAGTTGTTCTAACATTTGGTTCCTGCATGGGCACATCTCCTGTTGGCGTCAGTTCTTGTGGTGGCACTGAGATGATGGTGAGAGGACTGTGTTGTGAGTAATGAGATATTCCAGGATCCTGAGTGTCAGGTAGAGCCGAAGGTGGTGTAGCAGCATCCGGAACAGGTGTTGCCGGCTCACGAGGCTGAAGCTGGTCCAAATGACGCACTGCAACACCCGTGTCCATCTGGATATCGTACAGGCGTCAGCTACAGTGTTGTAAGATGCGGCCAGGACTCCATTTTGGCTGCCTACCATATCCCCGTACCCATACACGGTCGCCGGTGGTGAACTGGCCAAGCAAAGGCATCCGCGGCCATGAGGTGGGAGGCTGCAGAAGAGGAAGTAGCATGCAGGGCAGTCGGCCATGTAAGTGCTCAGCCGGGCTGTGGTCGCCAATGGGGGTGAAATGGTAAGAAGCCAGAAATTGGAGAAGCACATCATCAGCAGCAGCAGAAGAAGTCAGCAGTTTCCTCATATGAGCCTTAAATGTGCAGACCAGACGTTCAGCCTCACCATTTGACTGTGGATGGAATGGAGGGGCCATGATGTGCATGACGCTGTGATGGGCACAAAAATCAGCAAAATCAGAAGAGGCAAATTGTGGGCCATTATCAGTAACAAGAGTAGAGGGAAGGCCTTCCAAAGAGAAAATGCGAGCTACAGCTTTTGTGGTTGCCACGGTGGTAGGCAACGGGCAACGGACAATGAAAGGAAAGTTAGAGTAGGTGTCAGTAGTGAGACGCCAATAAGCACCTAAAATAGGTCCCGCGAAGTCAGCATGAATACGCTTCCTGGGCTTCTCAGGCGAAGGCCATGGTGACAAAGATGACTTCGGTGCGGTGGCCTGTGACGCACAAGGGCCGCAGGCAGCGACCATATGTGCGATTTCTGAGTCAATGCTGGGCCAGTACACATGACAGCGCACCAGAGATTTTGTGCGAGAGACACCCCAGTGCCCTTGGTGAAGGAGACGCAATACCGAAGCATGCAAAGATGCAGGTACCACAACACGCAGTGAAGCATTTTTTGTGGAAAGGAGGATAACACCATCCCTATGTGTGAGGTGGTAACACAAAGCGTAGTAGTTCCGCAATCGATCAGAAGTCTTAGCGGACATATGATCTGGCCAACCCTTCTGAATACAGTGTAAAACCTGGGAGAGGGTAGGGTCAGAACCCATAGCAGCCACCAGCCACCAGCCGGTCCCCAGTGAAGGGGAACCCGTCCACAACCCGCTGCTCGGGCACATCCAGGTGGAAACACAAGAGTTCATCCCTATCGAATGCCAGATCAGGACCCATGGGAAGGCGAGACAGTGCATCAGCATTTGCATGTTGAGCTGTCAGCCGGAAATGAATCTCATAATTGAAATGAGACAAGTAGAGAGCCCAACGCTGGAGGCGGTGTGCAGCCTTGTCAGGAAGTGACGTTGATGGATGAAACAAGGAAACAAGTGGTTTGTGGTCCGTAATATGATGAAATTAGGATCCATTGAGGAAAACACCAAACTTATGAAGAGCATAAATAATGGCCAAAGCTTCTTTTTCAATTTGATAATACTTTTGTTGGCCATCTGTGAGCGTTTTGGAGGCATAAGCAATGGGTTGTTCAGAACCATCAGAAAAATGGTGGGCAAGGACTGCACCAATTCTGTATTGAGAGGCATCCATGGCAAGAACAAGATGTTGGCCAGGTTGATAAGTAGCCAGGCACGGGTCCTGTTTCAGCATAGTCTCCAATTTCTGGAACGCCACATCGCATGACACGGACCAGTGAAAAGGCATGTTTTTATGCAACAGGCAATGCAACAGCTGAGCCACCGAAGCAGTAGACGGTAGAAACCTGTGATAGTATGCTATTTTCCCCAAGAAGGCCTGCAGTTCCTTAACAGATGTAGGGGGGGAAGGGCATCGATTGCAGCGACAGTTTGCTGAAGTGGACAAATACCATACCAAGAGAGTTGAAACCCCAAGTACGTGATAGAGGCTGGAAAAAAATTTTGATTTCTGCAAATTACACTTAATGCCAGCAGTCTCTAAGACATGTAAAAATGTCGTGTTGGCAGAAGAGCCAACACCTTGTTACTAGAGGAGCCCGAAATGCACGCATCTTAGCTCATGCAGGCTGCCGTGAGGAGGGAAGAACTATACTGACATGAGGTCTGGAACATGACAAGGAATTAGAATTCAGAAAGCGGATGTAATTAGTTTCATACTTAACTTTAATCCATTAATGATGAACATCGCTCTTGACAGTACATGAGTCACAATATTATCTGTTCAGAAGACATAGTAACTGAATATGGCGCCTTGTTAGGTCGTAGCGAATGATGCAGCTGAAGGCTATGCTAAACTGTCGTCTCTGAAAATGCTAGCAAAGTTGGCTGTACAACTGCGGCGTGTGCTAGGGCATCTCTCTAGACTAGACCTGCTGTGTGGCGGCGCTCTGTCTGCAATTACTGATAGTGGCAACATGCCGGTCCAACATATACTAACGGACCGCGGCCGATTTAAAGCCTACCACCCAGCAAGTGTGGTGTCTGGTGGTGACACCACAAAAAGTGTGCAGAGATTCTGAAGATGTTCTTCAGTGGTGGAGACATTGACAACAATGTAGTCCATGTAATTTATACACCCAGGGACAGTGAGCAATAATTGTTCCAAGAATCGCTGAAAGAGAGCAGAGGTGCTGGCAATCCCGAATGGCAATCGTTCGTATTGATAGAGGCCAAAAGGCATGTTAAGGACCAGAAACTGCCGGGAAGCAGCATTGTGGGGAAGCTGATGATAGGCTTCTAACAGGTCAAGTTTAGAAAAATACTGGCCTCCAGCAAGTTTAGTGAACAGTTCTTCAGGTTGAGGCTTAGGGTAAGTGTCGATGAGGCATTTAGTATTTACAGTGGCTTTGAAATCGCCACAGAGATTAATATCACCATTGGGCTTAGCAACGACAATGACAGGAGAGGACCACTTACTGGAAGTGACAGGAAGCAGGACTCCTGAAGCAGTGAGACGATCCAGCTCCCGTTTGACCCGATCACGAAGGGCCACAGGAATGGGCCAAGCCTGAAAAAACTTAGGCTGAGCAGTGGATTTGAGCGTGATATGAGCTTCAAAGTCGTTTGCACAGCCTAACCTAGGACAAAAAAAGGACAAAAAATGTCATTGACAAGGAATCCAATTGAGCATAAGGAATAGCATCAGAGACGATATTGACAGTCACCTATGGAGAACCCAAAAACACGACTGGCATCGAAAACAAAAAGATTCTCCGCATTACTATGGTCGACCACAAATATGGGAACAATGCAAACTACAGATGTAAGATACCTCAGCATCAAGTTGTCCCAAGAGAAAAATCTTCTGTTTATTGTAAGTCCATAATTGCCTAGTGACAGGTAGCAGGATTGGAGAACCCAACTGAAGATACGTCTGAGAACTGATGATAGTGGCAGCAGAACCAATATCCACCTGCATGCGAATATCCCGACCCAGTATTTGGACAGTGAGGAATAACTTCCCTGAAAGGGAAGAAGTACTATTGACAGACAACAAAGAAGCAGAATCAGCGTCATATTCATGAACATCATGTATGCGGTCAGATTTGCAAACGGATGACACATGACTCTTCTTTGTGCATTTGTGACACACGGACCAACGCTGTGGACAATCCTCTCGTGAATGTTTTGTAAAACACTGCGTACATGAAGGAAGTTGCCGTGGGGTTTGCTGCAGTTTCTTAGAGGTTTGTTTACGGCTAGGCTGAAGCTGCACTTGGGAGCATACTGCGGCCATGTCGGCTGGTGGGGACACACCGCATGCTTTGTCAACAGCTCACAGAGATTGTACATCCCCGATATCACCCTATGCCTCTATTTGTGCTCATGCAGTGCGAAAAATTTCAAAAGACTGAGCAATGAATAGGACTTCATCTAGAGTCGGATTTGCCAACTGAAGGGCACGTTGCCTGACTTCTTGTCGGGCGCCGACCAGATAATAGCATCCCGTACCATGGAATCGGCGTAGGATTCTTTGTGAACGTCAGTAAAATATCAACACTTTCAACTAAGGCCATGAAGTTCAGCAGCCCAAGCATGATAGGATTGATTCGGTTGTTTTTGACAACGATAAAAGGCAACACGATAGGCTACCATATGCGTATGCTTTTGAAAATATACGGATGGAAGTGAGCACATTTCAGCAAAGGACATAAACGCAAGATCTTTCAAAGGAGACAATTGCGACAACAACCGATACATTTGAGGTGAAATTCATGAAAGGAAAAGAGGCTCATATGTTTGGTTGTCCAAGACATGAAATGCCAAGAAGTGCTGTCGAAGACGTTTTTCGTAATCAGACCAGTCTTCTGCCGTCTTATCGTAAGGAGGAAAAGGAGGGAGAGACCATGACAAGAGACACCCCACATTGGATGCCATGACAAAATTACGAATCGCATTTGTGAGAAGTGTTTGCTGTTCAATGAGACCTTGCAATAGATGACTTAATTAGCCATGGAAACCTGTGGTTCAACCATGAAAAAGAAAAATTCACTACCTCGTCGCCAATTGTCCGAGTCTAGCGGCCACTGGCTGGCTGGCCGCTTAGGTGGCGCTGGTGCTGCATGGCTGGCAGACAGCGCCGCATGTGGAGGACGCGCGTAACTGCGCAGCGGCACTTTGAAAGATTAGTGAATCACAACAGAAGGGTTGTGGAAATCTCTGTGCCACTCCTCACTTTGCTGCTTTGTCTCAGGATCATACTCCAAAATCTAGGATCCATCACCTGTGATCACATAACTGTATCATTTGTGGTCATTGGTAGGCCTCTAAAAATCAGTGCACATATTTCTTCTGCTGAATTGGAGTTTTTAGCACCATTTTGGTGCAAACCTTTTACATGTACAAAACTTCAGTCAAAATTTCATGTATGGTGAAAGTGTTCAACAAGTTGCCCACCATCCTTATTGTTAAACGTCAATTTGATTTCTGACGAGTGTACAAATATTAGACTTTTCGTTAGTCTTTGAAGCTGGAAGTCTCACTGAGTGAAGTTTATCTTCAAGTTGTTCTCAGCTTTCCAGAAATGATTTGTGCCAGTGAAAAAGGGGTGCTCTTGATAAGAAATGTTCCCCTTAGGCCTGTTTCAACTTTTCAAATGTCACATTTCTGCATTCCACACATTAAACTGTGCTGTTCCATATTCATAGCACACAACAAAAACCCGACTTTGCTGATAGCACTCTCAAAGATAATGTGACAGCTATACAGATCTGTAATTTGGACTGAGCATCTGGAAGGTATGATTACACCAATCCACACAAGAACAACAACACAGCATTCCTAGATCACTTGCAGTGTTGTCAGTCTTATTGCTTTTCCCACACACCTTCCATCTTCAATGAAATGTTGCTAAGTTTTAATAGTGCTAACATTGTGTAACATACTGTCAAGATTTATGATATTAGTGATACTACTCAAAGTTGTTAAGGACTTGGACGCTATGCATGCACAATTTAAAAAATCTTTGTCACCCTTCTGATTTGCATGGTGCATTGTGATAATTATATGGAAGTACACAGCCATTTTCTGTATCAGTTTGCTGTCATTCATTAGAAGATGAACAACCTTAAGTACAAGTATTCTCTTATGATGAACTAAAATTATTATAATCTGCTTCAGAAATACTTTCTGTTCATCCAAACAAACTTATACAATTAAACTGAATTTGTATTTGTACTTCTATGAATTGTGAAGCAGTTCGGTGATTTCTTTCGAGAATCAGTTTCTCTCACCACGTAAAACTAAAGTGACACACCTCATTGCTGTACATTGTCGTATAAGAAGTGAGCAAATATTAAATCCTTTCTTCAACTTTTTAAACATGTCACATTTGTATATTGCTTTAAATGTCTAGAAATTTAAAACTGAGCACTTCACATTATGGAGAAATGTAGTGTCCTGTGATTACGCTGTCAGTGAGTTGTGATCTGAATTGGTCAACATGTACAGATACTTGTGTAGCAGTTTGTCGAATGATTACATAAGCATATTCATCAGTGAATCAAGTGGCAGACTTTTTCACAAAATACTAGAGAACTGAGTAAGTCTATATAAGAGACTGCTTGCAGAACTCACATCAGGCATGTGGAAGCTGTATCAGAGATGAGTAACAGGAATATTGATTATATAAAGGGAAGGGTAGCAGAGATAGTGACAGGTAGGTGGACACATGGAAGGATATGATGGATATACTAACTGGGGTGTTCAGTATTTCTGGCAGTTGTGCCAGTGGAGAAGAGATGTACAAAACAATTCTTATCAGGGATACAATCAGAACTGCTCACTCACTGAAACTGACAATCTCTTTTAGATGATTTACCACTCAGCATTCGCTTGACAAATTAAATGAAGGAAAGGTGCTTTGCCTTCTTCATTAAACATCATTATACCTGTATTTTCAGGTTATTTCAACATTTACTGTAAAATTTTTAATGATTTTGTCTTTACTTTTTTTGCAGTTTTAATATTTTGGGGTCCTACATTACAACTTGTGTATTTCTGTACCATCAGTGTTTAATTTCTTGAAAGTGCTGAGTATGCAAGGATAATTGATCATTTCCTTTCACATAATTTGCTGTCAAATGTACAGTTCGATTTCAGAACTGTGCTAACAACTGAAAACGCTACAATGCTATATTACGTTGAAGTGCCAAAGAACCTGGTACAGGCATATGTATTCAAATGCAATTATATGTAAACAGGCAGACTGTGACACTTTGGTTGGTGCCACCTATATAAAAGAAGCGTCTGGAGCAATTGTTAGATCGGTTACTGCTGCTATGGCAGGTTATTGAGATCTGTGTTTGAACGTGATGTTATAGTCGGTGCACGAGCGATGGGACGCAGCGTCTCCTATGTACTGATGAAGTGGGGATTTTCCTATATGATCATTCCACAGGTGTATCGTGATTATCAGGAATCCAGTAAAACATCAACTCTGACAGCTGCACCCGGAAAAATATCCTGCAAGAAAAGGACCAACAACAACTGAAGAGAATCATTCAACATGACAGAAGTGCAACCCTTCCACAAATTGCAGCAGTTTTCAATGGTGTACCATCAACAAGTGTCAGCATGTGAAACATTAAATGAAACATCATCAGTATGGACTTTCGGAGCTGAAGGCTCACTCTTGTATCCTTCATTGCATGACACAAATATTTATGCCTCGCATGGGCCTGTCATAACTGACATTGGACTGTTGATACTGGATACATGTTCCCTTGTCAGATGAGTATTGTTTCAAATTGTACCGAGCAGATGGACGTGTATGGGTATGGAGACACTCATGAACCTATGGACCCTCCTCATCAGCAGGGGACTGTTGAAGCTGGTGGACACTCTTTAATGGTTTGGGAAATTTTCTATTGGAGTGATATGTGACCCCTGACGTGTCTAGATATGACTCTGTCTGATCACCTGCACTCATTCATGCCCATTGTGCATTATGACAGACTTGGGCAATTCCAGCAGGACAATGCGACACACCACGTTTCCAGAATTGCTACAGAGTGATCCCAGGAACACTCTTCTGGGCTTAAACACTTCCGCTGGCCACCAAACTCCCCAGATATGAGGATATCTGGGATGCCTTGCAACGTGCTGTTAAGAAAAGATCTCCATCCCATCGTACTCTTACAGATTCTTGGTATCAGTTCCCTCCAGCAATACTTCAGATATTTGTTGAGTTCTTGCCACATCCTGTTGCAGCACTTCTGTGTGCATGCAAGGGCCCTGCAGGATATTAGGCAGGTGTACCTCTTTCTTTGGCTCTTTGGTGTATTTCCTCTTTGGGGTACTGGATGGATAAAACGAAAGGTTTCAAACACTAGTCACCTTACTTAATTGAGGCATTTGATTGTGTCAATCACAAAATTTTGCTCCAGAAGTTGGACCATTGTGGAATGTGGGGAGTGGCTCACAATTTGTTGATCTCCTTAAGAACAGAACAGAAGGTCGTTCTTCATAGCACTGAGAATTGCTACGATGTGGAATCAGAGTGAGGCACAGTTAAATGGGGGGCAACATAGGGTCAGTTCTGAGGCCACTCCTGCTCCTTATTTATATAAATGATGTGCCTTGTAGCACTAGAGATCAGAGGCAATTCTAGGTCAGTCAAGCGGTGGACAAATGATGTGGTGGGAAGGGAGTAAGGGGTTTGGGGGAATGGAATATCGCTTAACAAAAGAAGAGTTGGGGGTCCTCCACAAACAAAATGTTAAAATTTGGTGTTGCCTAATGTAGTTTTTGGTAACTGTTTTGGAGTTCAGGGTGAAATCATGTCTACAGAATGTGTGTGCCTAGGAAAATAATATGATTTGACACAGATGTCTGGCGATTTTGAAGGTTTTGTCCGGGGTCAGCAGTTTGTTTTGGCAGGCATACCCAGCATATTTAGCTTTCTTGATTATTGTAAGTGGTACTCAAATGTGGGTCACTCCAAAAGAAATGAACACTATTTTCTTAAAATCCATCTTTTATTCTACATGTTTGAAAGTTTTACAGTGTGTAGATATATCCATTAGGAACAATATTTTCATTTCTCCACATAATTTCCACCCCTCTCAACTGCCTTACGCCATCATGGAACCAGCGCCTGTATACTCACATGGTAAAATACTGGACCAACCTGTTGGAGCCACTGTTTGGCAGCATGTGCAAGGGAGTCATCATCTTCAAACCTTGTTCCACAAACAGAGTCTTTCAGTTTCCCAAGGAGATAATAATCACATGGAGCCAGGTCAGGACTCTAAGGCAGGTATTTCAGTGTTGTCCATCTGAGTTTTGTGATCGCTTTCATGGTTTTTTGACTGACATGTGACCATGCATTGTCATGCAATAGGAAAACATCCTGCTTTTGCTGATGTGGTCAAACATGAATCTGTCAAGCTTGAAGTTTCTTCAGTGTCATCACATATACATCAGAATTTATGGTGGTTCCACTTGGCATTATGTCCACACGCAAGAGACCTTCAGAATTGAAAAACACCGTAGCCATAACTTTTTGAGCAGAAGGTGTGTGTTTGAATTTTTTTTTCTTGGGTGAATTTCCATGATGCCACTCCATCGATTGCCTCTTCGTCTCTGGTAAAAGATGATGGAGCCATGTTTCATCACCAATCACAATTCTTCCAAAAAATTCATCTCCACCATTGTCGTACTGTTCCAAAAGTTCACTTCATACCATTTTTCTTGTTTCTTTGTGAGCCGCTGTTGACATCCTGGGAACCCACATGGCACAAACCTTTTTCAACGCCAACACTTTCAATATTCTGCAAACACTTCCTTCCCCTATCCCAATGTAGCGTGACAATTCGTTCACTGTGATGTGTCTGTCAGCAGTCTGTCTGTCTGTCAGAAGGGGTATACACTTCTTTCCCCCTAAGGTAAGTCTTTCCGCTCCCAGGATTGGAATGACTCCTTACCCTCTCCCTTAAAACCCACATCCTTTCGTCTTTCCCTCTCCTTCCCTCTTTCCTGATGAGGCAACAGTTTGTTGCAAAAGCTTGAATTTCATGTGTATGTTTGTGTTTGTTTGTGTGTCTATCGACCTGCCAGCACTTTTGTTCGGTAAGTCACATCATCTGTGTTTTTAGATATATTTTTCCCACGTGGAATATTTCCCTCTATTATATTCATATCATTAATGAGAAATTAACATTGATGAGTGGTAAATGTGTAGAAGAGAGAAACTAACTTTGTGATGACTATAGATTGGATTAACTTACATTTACTTTCATTCCAAGTGATCCATAGCTAGGAGATACTCCAGGATGTAGAACATGTCAGAAAAACAATAATACATGACAAATATTTACAACTCAAATAAATAAGCTAATGTCCATTCCACAGGTCCCAAGTGGAATGATCGTCATTCTTTAATGAACATTATATGAAAGAATCATTTTACAAATACTAATGCACTGAATTTAAAATAAAAAAGTTTTTTTTTTAATTTATTTATTAGGTAATAAACGTGTAATACAACTACTAAAATATTTACGGTGAACATATTACTGCACTTAAATGGCGAAGTTAGATTATACTCACACACACACACACACACACACACACACACACACACACACACACACACACACACACACACACTTACAATGAACACACAAATCAATTGGGTCTACTGAGAAATTCAGCAATGGAACAGGAGGAGTTGGCCACAGATAAATTCTTTAGGCTTCTCTTAAACTGAATTTCATTGGTTGTTAAGCTTTTCATGGCTGCCGGCAAGTTATTGAAAATGTGTGTTCCTGAATAATGCACACCTTTTTGCACAAGACTAAGTGACTTTAAATCCTTGTGAAGATTATTCTTATTTCTAGTATTGATTCCATGAATTGATCTGTTGGTTTGAAAAAGTGATACATTTTTAATGACAAATTTCATTAAAGAATCAATATATTGGGAAGCAGTAGTTAGTATCCCTAGTTCCCTAAACACATTTCTGCAGGATGTTCATGAGTTCACATCACATATAACTCTGACTGCACGTTTTTGTGCCCAGATAACTTTAGCTTGGCCTGATGAATTACCCCAAAAAATAATTCCATATGACATTATGGAATGAAAGTAAGCATAATATGCCAGCTTTTTCACTTTTATATCCCATATGTCTGACACAATTCACATTGCAAATAGAGATTTATTAAGACGCTTCAGCAGTTCTGTGGTATGCTTTTCCCACTTGAATTTATTATCAAGCTGTAATCCCAAAAATTTAACACTGTCCATTTCTTCTATTTGCTTCTCGTCATATGTTAGGCATATACTTGTGGGACACCCCTTACAAGTTCTGAACTGCATATAATGTGGTTTTTCAAAATTTAGTGACAAAGAATTGGCTAGGAACCAGTGATTCATGTCCACAAATATTTTATTACCTGATCTTTCTAAGACTACATGTGATTTGCTATTTATTACAATGTTTGTATCATCGGCAAACAAAATAAACTTGGCATCTGGTAATGTTACAGATGAATGGTCATTGATATACACAAGAAAAAGTAAGGGCCCAAAAATGGAACCTTGTGGGACCCCTAATGTAATTAGTGTCCAGTTGGATGATGCCTGATAGTTTGATACATGTCTCTTTCCTAATATCACCCTTTGTTTCCTGCCAGAGATATAAGATCCGAACCATTTTGCAACATTTCCCGTTACACTATAATATTCTAATTTACTTAAAAGGATATTGTGATTTACGCAGTCAAATGCCTTTGACAGATCACAAAATATACCAGTTGCCTGAAATCTTTGCCTAATGAATTAAGCACATTTTCACTGTAAGTGTAGATAGCCTTCTCAATATCAGAACCATTTAGAAATCCGAACTGTGACTTTGACAGTATGATACTTGAGATAAGATGGTTATGAATTGGATTGCGCATTACATTTTCTAAAATTTTTGAGAATGCAGGCAAAAGTGAAATTGGATGGAAATTTGATGCTATTTCTTTATCTCCCTTCTTAAACAGTGGCTTAACATCAGCATATTTTAACCATTCAGCAAATATTCCACTGTTAAACAACTGGTTACACCGATAGCTTAATATTTTACTTAACTCAGAATCACATTCTTTAATTAGCTTTGTTGATATTTCATCATACCCCCTAGATGTTTTTGATTTTAAAGATTTTATGATGGACATTATTTCTGCTGGGGTAGTGAGGGTCAAATTCATATTATGGAAGTTACTTGAAATGTCTGGTCTGAGGTATTCCATAGCAGCATCTACAGAACCTGAAAACTCCATCTTTTCAGTAACAGTTATGAAATGTTTGTTAAATAGGTCTGCAACACTAGACACATCTGTCACCGATGTTTCATTTACTCTTAATGCTATTTGTCCCTCTACAGTCTGGTTCTACTGGTCTCCTCCTTCACTATATCCCATATTGTCTTTATTTTGTTATCTGATATGACTTTCTTTTCCTTGTAATATATTTGCTTTGATGTCCATATTAAAGTCTTTAATATTTGCAATATTTCTGGTAATGTGCTATAGCATCAACATCAGAACTGTTTTGGATTGACAGATACAGTTTTCGTTTTGTTTTACAAGATACCGCTATTCCTTGAGTAATCCATGGCTTCTTTGTAGACATTGCTCCAACCTTGGTACGTTTTTGAGGAAAACAGTGTTCAAATAAGGTAAGCACTTTATTAGCAAAAGTGCTATATTTTTCATTCATGCCATGAGCACTCTAAACACCAGTGCAGTGAATGTCTCTGAGGAGTGTCCTAAAATATCCAATTTTTGGCTTATTGATTACCCTCTTGAGCTCAGATTTAACAGATTTTATATCCTGTTCAGTGTTAACATTTAACAGAAGGGACTGCATGTCACAATCTGAGAGGCCATTGATTCTTGGTTTTGTAATATAATTTTGTTCATTGGACTTTTCTATAGAGATACTATCAATGGCTGTGTGAGAGCAATTGGCTACCCTAGTGGGAAACTTTACAGTGGGAATTAAGTTGAATGATAGTGTTACTAACCCAAATAAGTTCTTATTGGTAGAGTCATTAAGGAAATCTACATTGAAACCACCAGCAACCACTATTTCTTTGTTTTTGGTTGTTAAATGGGCCAGTACAGCTTCAAGGTGGTTTACGAACAGATTAAAGTTACCAGCAGATGCTCGATATACACTTAATATTATGGAGGATTTTTTGTGAAATTCTACTTCTGTTTGCACAGCTTCCATATGCTGTTCTAGGCAAAATTTATGAATGTCTATGTTCTTAAATTTATGACAGTTCATGATAATTTTGGCAATTCCTCCTTTCTCCATTTCTGATCTACAAAAGTGAGATGCTAACCTAAACCCTGTAACACTTAAAAGTTCTATAACAGTAGTCACATGATGTTCAGAGAGGCAGATTATGTCAGCTGTGTTTGAAGACTAATTCATCTATGCAGACAATTAATTCATTAATTTTATTTCTCAGTCCTCAAATATTTTGATGCAATAAAGATAGCTGACATTTCACATTGACTGAGTTAACAGTGGGTAAAGTTAGAATATCTGCTGAGTGTTGAAAATTCTTAACCGATGGCTGTTTATGCTGATGCAATAAGCTAGAATTATGTTTCTTGGTTTCTTTCTCAAACTGAAGGTTTGTCTCAGTCCTAACCTCTCTTAAAATTTGCTTTCTTTCTGTCCTCCCTACCCTAAAAAAGGGTCTTTTCTGAACCCTATAACCAGTGGTATTTTATCACTCATGACAATGCCTCCCGCCCTTTAACTTTCTTGCTATTTTCCCAGCAAGTTTACCCATCCCCTTCCTGTTGAGGTGAAGGCCATGTCTAGTATAATCCCACCTATTGAGAGAATCAACAGGAACCACACCAGTGTGTGATCCTGCACCCGACATAAGCAACCGTTCCAACTCCAAATTAACTCTCTTGATAGAAGAGTTCAAATAAGGTCGGTCATGGCACCCAAGAACAGATACAAACGCAACACTAGTATGCTTCAATAGTGATGCAATCTTCGGCAGTTCACACTCTATACTGTACCCAGGATCTCTGTCAATACTATTACCTGCCTCACCAACTATAACCACGGAGTCTTCCTTAGTGAAATCTTTGCAAAGTGATCCTAAATTCTAAATCCTCTGTCGCCTGCTCCAGACCAGCACTAGGTTGAAAAAAAAAAAAAAATGGCAACCTGGTATTCTGATCCTAGTTCATCCTGAAAAAGTTGGCCAACACCTCTTCCATGGGAATTAGGTAGTAGTACGTGGAGGCTTCTGAAAAACGATGCAAAGATGAAGTCAGAGGTGCCAAGAAATTTTGTGTGGAAGACTGGGTTAAATAATAAATAAAAAAAGTAAATAAAAATATAGTTTCCAAATTGGCTGAAACGAAGAAACAAAGGGAAGAGATACAAAATCAAAACCATAGATTATATAGTATACCAAACAGTCTTTCATTTGTTAGTTTTAAGAAATTTAATAATTTTGAACCCTATGAGATAGGGCATCCACTGGATTTCAATATGGAATTTAATGATTTGCCTGAAATGTGAAATGGTAATGAGAAAATGTAATTTGTGAGGGGCTTTTTGAAAGGGGATGCTTATGGATGGGCAGCTCACATAGCTGATAGTTGTACTTCATGGCAAAGCTTTGAGAAAGCGTTTTTAGATGAATATTGGTCGAAAGAGAAGCAGCAGAGAATTTTTAGTAAATTTTGGGGGAGGGGAGAGATTTGACTCTAGGAATGATACTGTGAAGGCTTCTGTCAGCTTTGGACATACAAACTGAAATATTTGGACAAAGAGCTAGGTAGTGAATTAATAATTATGGGTTTAGAAACTTCAGAAACTTAGATAATTGCTTGTACCTGCCCCTATGGGTAATATCAGTGATTTCTTGAATTATGTTGATAAAGTGTAGAGGGTGAAGCCATCAATGGAAGATGGTAGGAAGAATTTTGATGACTATAATCAATCAAGGAGAGAATTTCAGGTAAATAGGATGAACAGAACTAATTACAATAGAAATTCAAGGAATGGTTGGGTGGAGGATAGCCAGAATGGGCACAGAATTGGTAGGAGAAATTCAAGTAAAAGAAATTGAGGAGATGGCTTTAATTCTGAATCAAACCATTTAAACTAGATAATGCTCCAGTTTTGGATTGCACTAGAGAAGGTAGTGATGTAGAGCCAGTTGTGTATAATTGTGCTGTGATCACACATAAGGGTAATGTAAATGATAGAAGTAAGACAAGTGTAATTTATAATTGTAATGAGATGTTGAATGATGGTGTGGGTAACAAATGTTCATTCTGAAAAAAGAGAGGAGCAAGTTATTGTAATAAAGTAAAGTGATGAAACAGAGCATGTTGCTGTTGCTCAGGATGTCCAAAGTGTCAAAATGGATGTTAAATTTTTAAGAGAACATAAAGAATTCAGGTGTTCTGCTTTGTGGTCTAAACGGCAAACAAGGATCAACCAATTTGCCAAGTATTTGAGGACAGTATAAGTGGTAGTGGGTGTAATTCTGATAGTAGTTTTAATGATGATAGCAATGACAAATCCAGCAGTGATGAGGGTTAGGTATTTCAATTTATAGTTGATAATGATGCCCATGCCATAAGTAAAGAAAGAGTAGAGGAGGATGATATTAGGCCTAATGAAGAGTCAGAGTTTGAGAGAGGTAATGAGGAAGAGGATGATGCTATCTGTCATTTTACTGTGTCTGATAATCAATTTTGTAAGCAGGATGATAGTTTTTCCAGGAAAAGGATTAATGAGGATTTGTTGTATGAAGAAGATCACATGATAAGTTAAAAGGGAGTGTGGCACCCTGTAATAACAGCAAGGGTACAAGGTATACAAGTTAAGTGTGTACTGGACAGTGGTAATGATTTGAATGGCATTTCACAGACATTTTTTGAATCTATCAAGAACACAGAGGTTGTAATAGTGATGCTCGTTTCTGGAATAAAAAATTATTGGTGCTAGTGGCAAGCTATCAAAGAGTGTGAAACAAGAGATACTGTGAACAGTGGAATTGGCAGTACAGCTGTTGGAGTGCAATTTCTTGGTGATTCAAAATCTCAGCATTGATGTAATACATGGTATTGGTTCCATGTTGAAATGGTGTGTAAATGTAGATTTTTTGCTAGTAGTGAGTTTAGCTTTAAGTTCAACGGAAGTAGGGACGAAGTATCATTTTTGGAAGATGTGAACAAGTGTGTGGAAACTGAATCAGATTTGCCATTAAGAGTTTTGACTACAGAGCAGGTTACTGAGGAATAAGAGGAGGAGAGAGTGAGATTGGAGAGAATAAAGAGAGTTGAAGATGTTGAAGGTATTACAAACAATCAAAGGGAGGAATTAATGGGTATTCTCCCGAGCAACTGTAAGGCATTTTCTGACAGGCCAGGTTTGGTAAAATATTTTGAGTGCAAATTAAAGTTTAAGGATGATGAACCATTTTTTCAAGAAGCCTTATATTATTCCACTTTCAAAAAAGGAAACAGTGAGAAAACAAATTCAAAATATGGTCTCATGGGGGATTATTGAAAGGTCAAACAGCAGGTATAATAACCCACTTATGGTCGTAAAGAAGAAGAATGGTGGTATCAGGTTGGTTCTGGATGCCAGGAAGTTGAATGAAATTGTAATAGAGGAGAGTGACAGACCAGCTTAAGTAGATGAAATTTAGCAAAAGTTCCATGGATGTAAATTTCTGACTTCTTTTGATGTGACTCGTGACTGAGCTATTGACCAATAAAATAAGTCTATGTAGATGATGTCCTAGTAGTGACTGCAGAATGGTACAAGCACTGTAAGGTTATGAATGAAATACTGACAACTATGTATAGAGGAGGTATGAAACTAAAATTAAGTAAATCTTAATTTGTAAAGAAGGATATTTCATTTTTTGGACACAGGATTAACAAGGAAAGTATACAGCCTGATCCAGAAAAGTTTGCTGCTATTGCAGATTTCCCACCCCCCAAGGAACAAGAAGGATTTTAAAGCTATGTTTGGCTTCATATCAGATTGGTCATTTAACCATCCTTGCCCTGGTAATTAGTTGAAAAACGATGTGGTGTAGAATTGGACACGGTAATGTGGAGAGGCATTTCAGAGTTTGAAAAAAAATTAGTAAATAGTAAGAAGTTAGGACATCCAAATATTTCACTGCCTTTTTGTATGAGTACTGATGGAAGTTTATAGTGTTTGGGGGTAGAAATTTTCCAATTAATACTTACTGAGATGAGGGTTGAACACACAACTATTGCTTTTGCTATCAGAACATTACAGCCACATGAAAGGACTATTACTTGCCAGAATTAGAGGCTTTGGCAATTACTCCTGGGTTTCAAAAGTTTGAGTACTATTTGCTTGGACTTGAGACCATAGTGTATATAGATCATAATGCTTTGATAAATGCAGGGTCCAGGGTGAAGCACACCAATTTCACTGTGTGGGCTGCGTATTTGCAACAATTTGATTTGGATGTAAGGTATGTAAAAGGAAAAGCCAATTTTGTGTCTCATGCATTATCTCACACCAGACAAGTGTATCCCCAATGTTTGCATAGTAGAGTAATATTGGAGTATGTGTATGTGGAGAAAGTGTTTGCACTGCAATCACCGACATAATGTAACTGCGGCGGAATAAGGGGAACCTGGCCGCATTCACCAAGGCAGATGGAAAACAATCCACAGGCTAGCTGGCACACTGGACCTCGACATTAAACTGCCGGGCAAATTTGTGCCAGGGACTGGTATGCTTTCCCACCCAGAAAGAAGTGTGTTAGACTGTACGGCTAACCAGGCCGGCTTAAATTGGTACCTTGGTTAAAGAATTTCTGTCTAAAACGTAAGGTAAGGAGAAAATGAAAAGTGTGAACATATGAGGAGGATAATTAACATCTAAAGTAATCTGCTGATTGGTGCAGCAGTGGAGGCAATATGCAGTATGATCCATCTTGGATGCCAGGTCTTAATATTAATTGTGGTATAATAGATGTGTTTGTCTTCAATGGCATCAGTATATTGAGATAACAATTTACCTATACAAGTGTGTCATGGTACAGCCTCATATAACATAAGGAAATTACAACTTTAAACATTGTTGCCTAGAGTAATTTGTGGAAATAATAAGCAAGATTTGTATGTATATCACACTTCAAGCTAAGATGTTAAGTAATTTAATGGAGAAAAGTGAAATAATAGACATTCTAAGTGATAATTTTGTCTGGTTGGTAATGAGCATTAAGTTTGCCATAGCATAAGAATTTTTACTTTGGAGTGTTTTTCAGTAGAGTCAGTTTTGCATTAGGTAAGCAGAGCAGGTGTTTATTTATTAGATAATGAAATAATAAAAGAGTGAATAATGTTATTGACTTAAGGGTTAGGGAGCCTGTCTCTGCAGTTGATATATTTTTTAATAATGTGCTCCACTAGTTAACTAAGTGAGAATGCAGCTGACAGACATGCTTGAGTAATGAAAAAGATAAATGTATACAAACAAATATGGTGTAAATATATTAATGATCTAACTGTGAAATAAGCAACATTGGGTACTGTTTATATTGTGCAATTCATGACACTGCAGCTGGGAATGAGAGATTAAAAGAAAGAGTAATATTTACAAGTCATATAAGGCTCCATTATTCAATCTATATGTTATCTGGAAACATCTATTTGTTTTCTGAGGAATTCTGAGATTAAAGTGGATACTGAAATGAAGAAAAGTAATTTTGCTGATTAGCTGATAACTGTGATGATAGACTGATGTAAATATTCTGACAGGTCAACTATTAGCTAAAATTTTGTGATTTTTGTGAGGATTTAATTTTCAGTTTGAATGAGACTAGTGCTTAGAGTTGATTAGAGAAGTGGGGCAATGATTTGGTACAACTTCCATCCCCAGAAATTTTGATTTGAATAATAATTAAGTTATCATCACATAAGTCTTTTTCTTTTTGTAATGTAAGGATTAGTAAATATATACTACTGCACATCTTGAGTTTTTGCTATTTTGCAGTTGGGAAAGAGACCCACATCTTTCAAGTTTAACCATTTTCAGGCAGTTATGACTTAGAGTAATGTTTTGTGGTGTAATGTGCACTTTATTTATAAAAAATTCTAATCCACACCTTGCGTACTATAGTCAATTTTAGTGCTAATTGTTAAAATGTTATGAGAACTATGTGATGTACTTATTTATGATTCAAGAACTATTATTTGCCATTAGTGTTAAACTTTTTTTTTTCTTTAGACTTAAGTTTCAAGAAAACGTAAGTGTAGTAAAGTAGTGTATTTTGTCTCATTTTTTAACGTGCTGTGGTGGAGGAGAACCACTTCCATACTAACTGCCACTTGTACCTGTTGCAGGCATGGGCGACTTGATGAGAAACTGCGTAACAGCTCATTAAAAGTGTGAAAGTGCTTCTGAAAAATACCAAACAATGAGCAAGTGAAATTTTCTGCCTGAAAGTGAACTGGAATGCACAGTGCAATTTAACTTGTTGCAACCCATGGGAATTTATTATTTGAATCAAGTAATATGTATCTTAGAATGTAACCTTTGTTTACCCAAAAAAGACATCACATATGATGAAGATGCTTAACTGTTTTTAGAAGTATAACTTGTAGATATCTTATGTAAATGTACACTACACTGTATGTAAATATTTTGTATGGGGTTTTTGTATGGCCAGTTCACATAAGTATAAATTTGAAAAAAAAATTTGAACTGTGGTTTGGATAAAATTTCATATGTTTATTCTTCTGTGTGTAGAATTTTAACCCACTGTCTGGGGTCACTGGTGGTCAGTAAATTGCCCAGTTAGCTATTTGCAGTATCTATCTACTCAATCCAATGAGGGATGATGTGATGAAGCAATTCAGGATAATTTTTCTTCCCCTCTTGTTTTGCAGTGAGCCTCTTCTGACTAATTACCATTAGCATACACGAGTATAACCTGCATTTTCATATAAGAAAAAGGTTGGCTCCCAGTTTTAAAAAATTTAACACCTGATCTAATTTTGTGCTTAGTGTTATGTATGTAATTGGTATGAAAATTTTTTTTGACTATTGCTACTTAGTATCCTTCATCATAGGGTGAAATCAGTAATTGTTTTGTAAATTAAATTCTGTTGTTGACATATAAACAAATATAAATTCTGTAATAATCTAAACATTTGGAAGACAAAACACTAGCATTCTTACGTATTTATTTCACTCTATTCAAAAACTAGTTATTAAAGCCACCCCTTAATTAATTCCACAGTAATTAACAGTTTGTTAGAAGTATTGTATATGTAACAGTATTTGTTAATTTCATGATTTAAACAACTAAATTGGCTTAACCCTCACCATAGTAGAAACTGTTGAAAAGAACCAATTTTTTATGTATTCAATTAATTTAATGACTAAGTTTTAACCCTTTAACTGCTCTGGACATTTTAACATGCACGCCTTTGCCCCTGTCCCTGTCCCAGTCGATCAATCAATCTACTGTGTAGAAAGGTTTATTTACTAGTATTCTGTACAACTTAGCTTTGAAGATATTGACAGGTAACTCTTTTAAATCTATACTTAACTTATTGTACAACTTAAGTCCAAGAACTAAATATGAATTCTGTGACTTGGATAGGTTTTGATATGGTACATCTAAACATGATTTGTTCCTGGTGTTATGGCTATGCACATCCCTTCTTAATGATATATTTAAAATATTGTTCCTAACATACAATAGAGCATTATAGATGCAAAAGTTTATTACCGTCAGGCATTGCAATTTAACAAACAAGGGTTTACAGTGTTCTAACTTATCGGAATTGGTTATTATTCTTACTAATTTTTTTTGTAAAAGTAGAATGCCCTTTATGTGACTGCTATTGCCCCACAATAAGATTCTATATGATATGATACTTTGAAAGAAAGCAAAATATGCTGATCTTATATAACTATTACGGACATGTATTTTTATGTTTCTAATTAAATAGATAACTCTTGAGAGTCTGGCAGATAAATGTTTGACGTGTGGTTCCCATGTCAACTTGTTGTCTACTAAAACACCTAAAAACTTTCTACTTTCTAAGTCATGATTCTCTCTTAAGCAGAAGGAAAGTGCCTGGGTCTTACTTTCATTTAGTAGAAAACCATTTGCTCTAAACCATAATGAACTCTGAACAAAGGTATCTTTAACTATATTTTTTAGTGTATTTAAATCTGAGCTTTTATTTAAAAAAGTTGTGTCATTGGCATACTTTATTGTGTGAGAGTTTACAAAAGATGGCAGGTCATTAATAATAAGTAAAAACAATAGAGCTCCAAGTACTGAGCGCTGTGGCATGCCAGACCTAACATTAATCAGATCTGACTACTCCCTGTTAATGCATGCTACTTGTTGGCAGTTCTCAAGGAAGGATTTAATCATATTTATGCTGCTATTAGCAAAACCATAATAGGATAACTTATTCAGTAAAGTATCATGGTCCACACAGTCAAACGCTCTGCTCGGATCACAAAATGTAGCCTGAGCAAATCCCCTAGCCTCAAACACATCCAGAACAAATTTTACAAGCATGTGTCATGGATTTACCTTTCATGAATCCATATAGTTTGTCACTGATTAAGTTTAAGTTATCTAAATACATACTAACATGATTATACATAATTGTTTCGAGAATTTTTGAGAAAACAGAAGTTAACGATACTAGTCTGTAACTAGCGGGACAGTTCTTATCAACTTTCTTATATACTGGGACCACTCTAGATATTTTTAGTACATCAGAAAACTTGTTTTCAGCTAGACATTTTTTTACACAGTAGGTTAAGGGATCAATTATGCAGTCAATAGTATCTTTCAATAAGTTACATGATAAATCATAGTAATCAACGCTATCTGAGGCTTTGAAATTTTTAACTGTTTTCAGAATTTTATTGGTACACAGCTCTGTGAAGTTGAAACTGCTCTGGTGGGGCCTTTCAAAATAGTTGTCAATGAAGTTATAGGCATTTTCTAGAGGTTTGTCTATTGAGCTGCATATTTCTCCAATAGATTGGACGCAGAATTTATTGAATTCATCTGGGGATATGGCAAAAAGTCTTTTTCTTTAGTGTGTGCCACAAAGTTAATTATACTCCAGACTTTTTTGCATTTATTTCTAGACTTTTCAATGAGGGCTGTATTATATAGCTTCTTAGCATCATTAATAGCCTGTCTATAATTACACTTGGCTCTGGAATATAATTCTATATGTAGTTCAGATTTGCTGTTCTTGTACATACCAGAATACAGCATAACAGTGTCTTTCATTTGCCCTAACTGTGGCGTATACCATTCCCTGTTTTTCCTTCTCTTATAACAACTACTATCTTTAATATTTAGCACCGCCTACACAAAAGTATAGTAACCTAGATCTCAACACTCCCTGTGAGAAACTGCAAATTGAAACATCAGGTATAGTAATTGAGTGCCTTAAAATATTAGTAGTAGTAGTAGTAGTAGTAGTAGTAGTCCACAGGTCACCTAGTGGCAAACACCTTCAGAGCACACAGCGACAGGTACAAAGGCATGCATGTTAACACATCCAGAACAGTTAAAGGGTTAATTGTAATTTCTGCAAATTTAACTTCGAATAATGTGTAGCTTCAGCACGTATTATTGTGAGGATATATAAGGGCCCAATTTTAGGTCCCAAGACAGTCAGTCCATGGCTGGGTTTAAGAAGAGAAATCCGTGTTGGTTAGATCAACAACAATGTATCAACTTAACTGTGCAATAAGTGTAACAAAATTAGGCCATGTGTTAAAACAATGACAATGTCTATTCCATATGTACCTGATTATTCTGGAAGAACTGTGAATTACATTTTTACTGTTCATAGATATTCAACACTAAACTATTGTAACAGTATGTTGATGTTTGCCTGAAAACTATTAATGAGAGTTATCGAAAGTTAAACAGTAGTGCACTGGCCATATTAAATGTGTATATGGGAGGTTGTGTGAAGTGAAAGTAAACAACTCTTAATTGCAAATGTGTACCTGTGGGCTTCATTATTTACGGCAGACAGTACTGCATTTCCAGCCCCTATTTTTGCAGCTAGTACATTGACACAGAGGACAACAAATGGAAAAATAAAGAAGACAAACTAGCACATAATGACTCCTTACAGTGGCTCCAACAGCTTTGCAAGGACATGATCTTTAACTGGATACCTGGCCACATCAGGATACAGGGAATCGACATGGCCAACAGAGCAGCCAAGGAAGCATTTTGGGATGGTGGTGTTTGTCAGAGTCCCATCCCTAGGCATGCTGTCATCTCATTATCGAACTGTCTCATCACGTGTCTGTGGGAAACCTGTCTGTCACCTTCAGCCATTTAAACTGTGGTTCCCCAAATTGATCGCACAGTCATGACACACTTTAGACTTCGTGTCACCCTCTAAGCTGGAAGCAGGTTCTGCTTACCAGTCTGTGCACTGGACATAGCCCTTCCACAAATGGCTTCCTCTTCTTGTGGGAGGATCCATTACTCTTAGGTTTGTGGGGTCATTTGCATCCAAGTGATAAACTTCTGGACAAGACTCCTAGATGACCAATTATAGGAACTGGAGAACATGCTGTGTGTCTACCCAGTTGTAAAAGCCTGTATAAGAGAAAGGCACCACTCATATATAGTGGTAGGAAGGTTGGCACCCCCACACACCATAGGAAATAGTATTCTCACTCGCTGTTGAGGTCTTTAAGACTATTTGTATTCTTAACTAGTTCTAGAGAGTAGAATTATTTGTCAAGCAGATAAGATTTCGTTTTGTTTGTATTGAGTTTTATTACCTATTAAATTCTTTGCATCAATATGTAGGTGACACATTTTTATGAAAATATGTCACTTTCTTCTATGCCACACTTAGGCCAATGGATCACTTAGTCATAAACATGGAATGATTTGGCTTCATGGCTGCACCCACTTACTATGCTCAGGGGACAGGCTTCATGAGGGGAAATGAAGAGTCATTTTCATTAGTGATACCCATTTATTTTCCCATACCTTACAAGATGGTACAGACAACATTTGTCATTAATAACTGTCTGTACAGGTGCATTGCACTGACAGTATGGCTCGATCAATGAAATCAGAGGCTATAGGCTCCGGTGGTGAGCCGTGGCATGACCGCATGAACCGAAAAGGCCGCGTCTCTGAAAGTACAGTTTTTTGTGCAGCTGATGGAGGCTTGTGACTTTCATGGGTGGGAAAAATGCATCACTAAATGAACAGATGCATGCCATGGATTGAGCAAATGTGCAACACTGCATATGTTTTTGTGGGGAGCCATTTTAACCCATGTGGTTGGCACTGAGGAAGATCAGAGACATTTTGTGTAATGTTGACCAGCTCACACTGCCCACATGCTTCATCCTGTGAGAGCCGGAGCACAATGCACTATTGCCAAAATTTGCCATAATGGGAAAGTTGTGTGCTTGGGCAGTGTGATTGCTGGCACTCTGTGCTTGTCGGCTGTGCTGCAGTTATGCTCTTTAAGTGTCTCTGTGGTGTGGCTGCCACCCAGATCCCCTTTCAAGGAGAGGAACTCCAGAGCTGGCTAGTGAGAATCTGCTCCAATTGACCTCTCTGCAGAGGTTGAGCAGCTGCCAGACACCTGATGATGGGCTGGCACTGTATCATCACATCATCTCCTCTTTGTTGGAGAGCTATCTGGATCTGGTGATTCATCATTTTCTTTTTCCATTTAAATTCTTAGATTCCCCTTTTTTCTGAATTGAGCTTGTCGGCTCTTGATGAAAGACAAGCAATCATTGCCCATTGGAAAGGTGAGTGGAGCTGCAGTGGTGGCACCCACAGCAGCTGCAGGGAGTGTGGAAGCTGCTGCACATGCACCAATCACAGGAGAAACTGCACCTGCAGAAGATTGGTAGCGTATACTGTGGCAGAAATACTGAATTCAGTGTTCCGAAACTGTTTCACTGCGGAAAATCGTAACACGGTCCCCGACTTCAGCCGTCGCACGGACGCCAAAATGGAAAATATTGAAATAAACGATATCGGAATTGAAAAACAACTGCTATCACTTAGTAGCGGAAAAGCATCCGGACCATACGAGATACCCTTACGATTCTACAGTGATTATGCTAAAGAACTTGCCCCCTTTCTATCAGCAATTTATCGTAGATCGCTGGAAGAACGTAAAGTACCTAGCGACTGGAAGAAAGCACAGGTCGTTCCCATTTTCAAGAAGGGTCATAAATCAGATGCGAATAATTATAGGCCTATTTCGCTTACGTCAATCTGTTGTAGAATAATGGAACATGTTTTGTGTTCTCGTATTACGACGTTCTTAGATAATACAAATCTCCTTCATCATAACCAACATGGATTCCGCAAACAGAGATTATGTGAAACTCAGCTCGCCCTATTTGCCCAAGAAATTCACAGTGCCGTAGACACTGGCGAGCAGATTGATGCCGTATTCCTGGACTTCAGGAAGGCATTTGATACGGTTCCGCACTTACGTTTAGTGAAAAAAATACGAGCTTACGGAATATTGGACCAGGTTTGTGATTGGATTCAGGAAAGAAAGAACACAACATGTCATTCTTAACGGTTCAAAATCTGCAGATGTAGAGGTAATTTCGGGAGTACTGCAGGGAAGCGTGATAGGACCTTTATTGTTTACAATATACATAAATGACTTAGTTGACAACATCGGTAGCTCTGTGAGGCTATTTGCAGATGACACGGTTGTCTACAAGAAAGTAGCAACATCAGAAGACTCGTACGTACTCCAGGAGGACCTGCAGAGGATTAATGCATGGTGCGACAGCTGGCAGCTTTCCCTAAACGTAGGTAAATGTAATATAATGCGCATACATAGGGGCAGAAATCCATTCCAGTACGATTGTGCCATAGGTGGTAAATCATTGGAAGCGGTAACGACCGTAAAATACTTAGGAGTTACTATCCGGAGCGATCTGAAGTGGAATGATCACATAAAACAAATAGTGGGAAAAGCAGGCGCCAGGTTGAGATTCATAGGAAGAATTCTAAGAAAATGTGACTCATCGACGAAAGAAGTAGCTTACAAAACGCTTGTTCGTCCGATTCTTGAGTGTTGCTCATCAGTGTGGGACCCTTACCAGGTTGGATTAATAGAAGAGATAGACATGATCCAGCGAAAAGCAGCGCGATTCGTCATGGGGACATTTAGTCAGCGCGAGAGCGTTACGGAGATGCTGAACAAGCTCCAGTGGCGGACACTTCAAGAAAGGCGTTACGCAATACGGAGAGGTTTATTATCGAAATTATGAGAGAGCACATTCCGGGAAGAGATGGGCGACATATTACAACCGCCCACATATATCTCGCGTAATGATCACAACGAAAAGATCCGAGAAATTAGAGCAAATACGGAGACTTACAAGCAGTCGTTCTTCCCACGCACAATTCGTGAATGGAACAGGGAAGGGGGGATCAGATAGTGGTACAATAAGTACCCTCCGCCACACACCGTAAGGTGGCTCACGGAGTATAGATGTAGATGTAGATGCAGATGCATGTGGGAGTGTTCCAGCAGCCGATAGAGTATGGTGATAAGTTGAGACTGTGAGTACTGTGCTGGCCAGAGGCAGGCAGAGCTGGAGCATTTCTCTTGTCCAGCACTAAGTACACCCATTGCTTTTTCCATGGTGGGATCCGCTTGATCAGCTCTTTCTGCAGTTGTTTATATGATGAATGCATTGGTAGGTCAGTGTTATATCCTGCACTTAAGCCATGCATTTTTGGTACAGTTGGTTAATTACAAGCTCAAATTTTGCAAGGTAACAGGTTACACAGATGTTCATGAAGACAGCCTCTGTTTGGCCAAACCGTATTAGAAGGTCACAGGGCCAAAAAGGATGCAGCCTGCCCAACACCCATACAGTGCTTGTGGGTGCTCCTGCAATTGTAGGAGGCATCAGTGTGGTGGAGTTTCCTGCTCCAAAATTTTCTTTGGCTGTCTGAGGCTGCACGATGCCGGATTGTGTAGGGCATGATTGTATCTCCCTCTACAGCCTGTGGTTGTTTGCGAGCAGGGCTTGTCACCATCTTACCTTAGTCAAGTCATACCAATGATCAGCCAGCTGGAGTGGCCGAACAGTTCTAGGCACTACAGGCTGGAACCGCGTGACCGCTACGGTCGCAGGTTCAAATCCTGCCTCGGGCATGGATGTGTGTGATGTCCTTAGGTTAGCTAGGTTTAAGTAGTTATAAGTTCTAGGGGACTGATGACCTGAGCTGTTGAGTCCCATAGTGCTCAAATCCATTTGACCATTTTGAACCGATGATCATTTATCATCTCATTTAGTCTCAGATCACATCAGAGTCACCAGTGATGGGGTATGTTGTTAGCAGTGCCTACACATAAGTGTGCAGTGAACAGGCTTTACTGGCATGCCCATACATGATGCTTGTGGGACAGACTTGGTGACTGGAAATGATGAGTCATTTTTGTCAATGACACATTTTTCCATATCTCGCAAGTTAGTACAAACATCTGTCATTAATGTCCATTCATGTAACCATGTTGTACTTGCAGTTAGGTCATATCAGTGTTTCAGAAGGTTTTACACTCCAGTGGCAAGCCATGGGTTGACTGTGTGAACTGAGAGAGTAAAAGACTGCATCTCTGGAAGTTCACTTTTCAGCACATCCCACGGAGTGTCGTGACCTTCGCAAAAGGTAGAAAAAGCACCAGGAAATGAATGGATGCACACTATGAAATTATTGAATTCACAATTCTTCATGTATGCATTTGTGGCGAGACTCGTTAGTTTGACCCACATGGTTTGTGACGAGAAATGTCAGAAATGTGTGTCACGTCACGTTGACCAGCTCGCATTGCCCGCCTGTTCTGTGCCTTGTCGACCTGCAAGTTACACACTGTTGCCAGACTTTGACATAATGGAAAAACTGTGTGTGTGTGGGCCACATGCATGCTTGGCACCAGTGACTTGTCAGCTGTGCTGCAATCACACCCTTCACGCGTTTCTGTGGTGCAGCCACCACACAGCTATTTCTGTCATTGATCATTACCGACAAATCTCATAAGGAAGTAAATAAGTTGGAAGCTGTCAACACCACACCCATTCAATTTCAAGAGCTTTTTGGAAAAGTTTCTAGAGTGAAAACCATGCATTACCTTTATTACATGCTTCTATTCAGAACACACTTTCATCATCAATGAGACCCCTGAATATAAGATCGTAATGCAATAGTGAATGAAAATATCTTCAACAGTTTGATCTTAAGTTGAAAATGTCTAAAATATTTCCGTTTTATCTTGGCTGTTGAACTAGTTGCTCAAGACAGTTTCTGGAAGATGTTCAAAACACTTCACAAGCTGGGTTGTTGATAACCACTACAGTCAAGCCATCGATGCACCAGTCTATTCTTAAACAGCAAAAGTTGCCTCCAGCTAATGAAAGACGTGAATTTCCTATGCTACTGAGTGTAGTCCTCCGTGAATTTTTCTAAAACTACTGTGGTGGAATCAGCTGTCCAGTAAAAACACCTGACAAATTACTTTTCACCTAGGCCTGCTACTCATGTCAAGGTAACTTCAGCTACACCTTTCCATCCTAAATGGTTTAATACTTTTGTGAACATCAATGAACACTCCCTCCTATGGTGTCCAATGCCTTTGCAATAAATGTTCCATGCGTCATTAAATATTTCAGACCTTTCTGCTGCAAGTTTTTCACCTCTCAATCCCAAGAATAATTTGAGTGTGAGAAATTCCTGGAGAGGAGTAAATTCAGAAACTTAACTTCAACAACACACTGGTTGAATTTTGGCAGTTTAAAATATCCTTATTCTGGAAGCAGTCTGATTAGACTATCTGCAAATCAACTGCCAAGTGCTCACCAGAGGACCTCAAATTACCGCCTAGATTAAGACCCTTATGTACACTCCACAAGTGCTTGGTTAACCAAGTAGCCACTTACTTTGAGTAGTGCACCCCTTCCTATCAAGGGGAGTGCAACTCTCCATCTGATAATGCAGGTTTAGAGATCAGAAGCTACAATTGCCACAGTTGACAAAAGCTTTGGTTGAAACACATCACCCAGCTTCAAAACAAAGGATGCTGATCAATTCTGGTAACAATGCTGAAAAATAATCACACTCAGTCACTGGTAAAAGTGGAGAGGTGAGATTGTATCCTTTGATTGACCAGTCTTCTTATTTATAAAATGTGCAAGTGAATAGAAATTATTTGCACTAGCCAACCTGCCATTGTATTTGCAGTAGTCAAATAATTTGTAATCTTACCACATACAAATTTTGAAAAACTTATGATTTTCAAGTGCTCACCTAATGCAATAATATAACGTAATTTGTTTGCAAAAACACATAAGTGAATCAGTGTTTCAAGGCAAATGTAAATCCGCCATGGATGTGAGAATCAGAAAACGAAAACTGATATCTGATTGTGAATCAAATGACAATGGTAGGCTCGATACAAATACTAAATTTGGTTTTCTGGAAGAAAAGAATTTAAGAGGGTGATTTGCAAGAATAATTACTCCATTTCTGCAGAAACAGAGTAGGTTTATTTGAACTCCATATGACCTGCATCGTTGGAGGTATATCTGCATCCTCAGCAAACCACCGCACAGTGCTTCGTGGAGGGTATATTGTACCACTACTAGTAGTTACCTTTCTTGTTCCAGTCTCAGATGGAGTGAGGGGAAAAACTGAGTATATTTCTCCATATGAGTCCTAGTTTCCCATATGTTGTTTCATTAAATATTTGTTGGCAGCAGTAGGCTAGTTCTGCAGTCAGCTTCAAATGTCAGTTCTCTTAACTGTCATGTTGTTAGAAGTGTATGTCTTCTTGCATTCAGGGACTCCCATTTGAGTTCCCAAAGCATACCCATGACTCTTGCATGCTGATCAGACCCACCAGTAACAAATCCAGCAGCCTGCCTCTGAATTGCTTCGATGTCGTACTTCAGTCCAATCTGGTGCAAATCCTATTCAGTTACACAGTACAAAAGTGTAGGTAACACTACTGTTCTACATGCAGTCTTCTTTGCAGATGAACCGCACTTATCTAATATGCTCCCAGTAAACCAAAGCAGACCATTTGTCTTCCTTACCACTAACTTCACAGGTACTATGGGATGCTGGGGCTTGTAAAGTCTGGTACCATTTGGGAGGAACAGGAAGTTACTTGTTCATGGTAACAGTATTTCCCTTTTTCATCATGTTACAAAGCTCTGAAATGTGAAGCAATGAAAAATACTATGTGAAAAACCTGTTACTATTCAGGTGCATTTCTAAACAGTTAAAATTTAAAATAACATGGGGAGAGGATTATGTGTGACATCATTCTGAACTGCTTCTTTCTCAGGAATAAACATGTGAAAACTGTTGTAAGATACCTTTATTTGTGTAGGAGTTATGATCTATGAAATTTTGGGACACTTGTCAAAGTCAGCATTACAGCATATGCTCAATATGACGTTCATTGTGCCAGTCCAGTTTTGCGAGTCATGCTGCACACATCACAGGATCTGAGGCTCCAGCTGTAAGATCAGGATCCTGTGGTGGCCATTCAATAAAACCCGTCCTACTTATCCAGTGACCTCCAAAATATTTCAGCCAGAAACAGTCTGACTTCAGTGGCTTATTGGGGAGGTGCACAGTCTCATTGGAAGGTGGTTGGGGAATCACCCTCTGATTCATCAGTGTTGGAAGCACATAACCATGGATCATAATAAGATACTTCACACCATTCAAGGTTCCACCAATAAACACTGGACCCATGATTCTTGGCCCAAATCCCATGACAGATGATCAATTTTTGACCATTAGCACATGTCTAGGGATCCACGCACCAGAGTGTTAGCATCTGACAAGTATAAATGATTTACTTCTCCTTGTACATAAAAATTAACTTTGTCACTCAACAACACCTGTCATATGAAATTTGGATTCCTATTACTCTGATCAAAAGCCCAGTCCACAAATTGCACCTGCCAATCAGAATCGCCATCAGAGATGATACTGAGACTGTAGCTAATACAGGTGCCACAAGTGTGTTTGCAACACACACAGCTTTAAACCTTGACACCAGATGTTACTGATAACCAGTGCATGCAGTGATGTGGACTTACCACAAAGAGTGACAAAATTTCTTACCATCTTGTCATCAGTGGTTGTTCTTCGATGTCCAATACATGGCTTGTCAAGTAACTTGAATAGTGTCGTGTGTGAAACACCATTTCTCTCAGGATGCCGGACATTGAAGTCAGCAGCAATCACTCTGGTACCTCACCCACCACTCATTAACACAAATTCAATGTGTCCCTGTGTGTGCCATTGTGAATCAGCAGACTCGGGAGGATGTCGTTATCAGGAAAAAGAAAACTGGTGTTTTACGGGTCGCAGCATGGAATGTCAGATCCCTTAATCGGGCAAGTAGGTTAGAAAGTTTGAAAAGGGAAATGGATAGGTTAAAGTTAGATATAGTGGGAATTAATGAAGTTCAGTGGCAGGCGGAACAAGACTTATGATCAGGTGAATACGGGGTTATGAATACAAAATCAAGTAGGGGTAATGCAGCAGTGGCTATAATAATGAATAAAAAAAAATAGGAGTGCGGGTAAGCTACTACAAACAGCATAGTGAATGCATTATAGTGGCCAAGATGGACATGAAGCCCATGCCTACTACAGTAGTACAAGTTTATATGCCAACTAGCTCTGCAGATGACGAAGAGATTGATGAAATGTATGATGAGATAAAAGAAATTATTCAGATAGTGAAGGGAGACGAAAATTTAATAGTCATGGGTGACTGGAATTTGGTAGTAGGAAAAGGAAGAGAAGGAAACATAGTAGGTGAATATGGAATGGGGACAATGAATGAAAGAGGAAGCTGTCTGGTAGAATTTTGCACAGAGCATAACTTAATCATAGCCAACACTTGGTTCAAGAATCATAAAAGAAGGTTGTATACATGGAAGAGCCCTGGAGATACTAAAGGGTTTCAGATAGATCATATTATGGTGAGACAGAGATTTAGGAACCAGGTTTTAAATTGTAAGACATTTCCAGGGGCAGATGTGGAATCTGACCACAAATTATTGGTTATGAACTGTAGATTAAAACTGAAGAAACTGCAAAAAGGTGGGAATTTAACGAGATGGGACCTGGATAAACTGACAGATCCAGAGGTTGTATAGTGTTTCAGGGAGAGTATTGGGGAATGATTGACAGGAATGGGGGAAAGAAATACAGTAGAAGTAGTATGGGTAGCTTTGAGGGATGAAATAGTCAAGGCAGCAGAGGATCAACTAGGTAAAAAGACGATGGCTCGTAGAAATCCTTGGGTAACAGAAGAGATACTGAATTTAATTGATGAAAGGAGAAAATAAAAAATGCAGTAAGTGAAGCAGGCAAAAAGGAATACCAACGTCTCAAAAATGAGATCGACAGGAAGTGCAAAATGGCTAAGAAGGGATGGCTAGAGGAAAAATGTAAGGATGTAGAGGCACATGTCACTAAGGGTAAGATAGATACTGCCTACAGGGAAATTAAAGTGACCTTTGGAGAAAAGAGGATGACTTGCATGAATATCAAGAGCTCAGATGGAAACCCAGTACTATACCTGGAAGGGAAAGCAGAAAGGTGGAAGGAGTATATAGAGGATCTATACAAGGGTGATGTTCCTGAGGACAATATTATAGAAATGGAAGAGAATGTAGATGAAGATTAAATGGGAGATATGATACTGCGTGAAGAGTTTGACACAGCACTGAAAGATCTAAGTTGAAACAAGACCCCGGGAGTAGACAACATCCCATTAGAACTAATGACAGCCTTGGGAGGGCCAGGCCTAACAAAACTCTACCATTTAGTGAGCAAGATGTATGAGAAAGGCGAAATACCCTCAGACTTCAAGAAGAATATAATAATCCCAATCCCAAAGAAAGCAGGTGTTGACGGATGTGAAAATTACCGATTTATCAGTTCAATAAGTCACGGCTGCAAAATACTAACACAAATTCTTTACAGATGAGTGGAAAAACTGGTAGAAGCTGACCTCAGGGAAGATCAGTTTGAATTCTGTAGAGATGGTGGAACACGTGAGGCAATAATGACCCTACGAATTATCTTAGAAAAATAGATTAATAAAAGGAAAACCTACATTTCTAGCATTTGTAGACTAAGAGAGAGATTTTGACATTGTTGACTGGAATACTCTTTCAAATTCTGAAGGTGGCAGGGGTAAAATATAGGGAGTGAAAGGCTATTTACAATTTGTTCAGAAACCAGATGGCAGTTATAAGAGTCGAGGGACATGAAAGGGAAGCAGTTGTAGGGAAGGGAGTGAGACAGTGTTGTAGCTTATCCCCAATGTTATTCAATCTGTATATTGAGCAGGCATTAAAGGAAACAAAGGAAAATTCAGAATATGAATTAAAATCCATGGAGAAGAAATAAAAATTTTGAGGTTCGCCAATGACATTGTAATTCTGTCAGAGACATCAAAGGACCTGAAAGAGCAGTTGAACAGAATGGACAGTGTCTTGAAAGGAGGATATAAGATGAACATCCACAAAAGCAAAATGAGGATAATGGAATGTAGTCAAATTAAGTCAGGTGATACTGAGGGAATTAGATTAGGAAATGAGACACCTAAAGTAGTAAAGGAATTTTGTTATTTGGGGAGCAAAGTAATTGATGATGGTCGAACTAGAGAGGATATAAAATGTAGAGTGGCAATGGCAAGGAAATCATTTCTGAAGAAGAGGAATTTGTTAACATTGAGTATAGATTTAGGTGTCAGGAAGTCGTTTCTGAAAGTATTTGTATGGAGTGTGGCCGTGTATGGAAGTGAAACATGGACGATAAATAGTTTGGACAAGAAGAGAATAGAAGCTTTCGAAATGTGGTGCTACGAAAGAATGCTGAAGATTAGATGGGTAGATCCCATAACTAATGAGGAGGTATTGAATAGGATTGGGAAGAAGAGAAGTTTGTGGCACAACTTGACTAGAAGAAGGGATCGGTTGGTAGGACATGTTTTGAGGCATCAAGGGATCACCAATTTAGCATTTGAGGGCAGCGTGGAGGGTAAAAATCGTAGAGGGAGACCAAGAGATGAATGCACTAAGCAGATTCAGAAGGATGTAGGTTGCAGTAGGTACTGGGGGATGAAGAAGCTTGCACAGGATAGAGTAGCATGGAGAGCTGCATCAAACCAGTCTCAGGACTGAAGACCACAACAACAACAATACACAGTACAGAAATCACTGCCTATCATTATATCTTTTTCTTTTTCTCTCTGTTTTCTAATAAACATTACTGTATTGAAATCACTTTTTATTCCAAATATCACTGATCACATTATAGTAGTTAATTATATTTAAACAGTTGTAGCTCACCAAATGTGAATTGTAGTGGTTGGCTTGTTGGCTAGCATCGTCTGCTGGTGTGTCTCGGCTGTAGCACAGCTGGCGTTGTTTGCTCTGATGTAATTAACTTCTTTGGTGACATAGCTGTAACTCGTAGCATCGGTCACTTGTTGGTTGTTCTTGATGTTTGTAAGTGCTGGTTAAACCGTCTTATCATGTGTTTGTATTCGCTTTGTTACTTTGTGATTTTCGTTATACTTGATCACTTTCAAAGAATAAAAGGTTTCACTTCTCTCATATGTTCTACTTTCTTATGTAAACATTTTTATTTTAATTAGATTAATTTGTTGCTTCAAGGTTCAAGGATGCAAAATTGTCTTCCAATTGCAGGGTCACCAAGTGCGCTGTCGCCGCCCTACTAATGAGTTTTATTATTTGCGTAGTTCAGCTCCAGCTTAATGTTGACTAAATTCATCGAGTGAAAGAAGGAACAGTGCAGCTGATGAAGAAAATGTCACCTATTGCGATCATTCACCAGTAACTGATGCTGCCTGACTACTTCTCGTAATAACTCTTATTCAGAACTCCTTTTCTACAATAGTTACAGCAATTTATTTCTGATACCTATGTACAGTCTGCTCTTGAGGTACCATCTACTGCGTTACCGCCCATTAAATTGCTTCTTCCTACTTTTGCTGTTATACACAAAGTTCCTCATAATACATTCTTCATTATTTTCCTCCGAAGTCCAACAACTGTGTCGGAGTATCCTGCTGCCGCGACTCTGGACCTCCAGCGAGTAACGTCGTCAGCCTCACTGTGTTTGCTCCATAGCGGCCCACTACTTGCCGCATCAACGAAAGTCCGCGCCAGTTGCTGGCTCAGTGTTTGAATTATCTGCACATATAAAAACAAAATACTGCCACAGTATTTATGCACATAACTAAGAAATCCTGACACGCAACTGAATTTTATCATTTAATTAGAATTTGTGCTAGGCCAGGGGTGATAGATGGCGCATGCAACAGACCACTTGTCATCTGTTACACCACAGGCTGTTGCAGCAACTTACCCTATAGTACTCATCCCACTTGCTGACATCACAGGAAACATTTGGTTCTTAATAGATATCCTTTTTATCCAGCCACCTGTCCCCCACTCTATAGAATGATTCAGCTCTCTGAAGGAATTTTGTAACTTATTGCCCATATCTAATGGTCAGTAAGCTGAGCATTTGAGGTAGGGTTGCCAGCTGGGATTAGTGTAACATTCAAATGCATATTTTGTCCCAAAAGCTGGACTACCACTTTAAATAGAACTGACCAGTTGTGTATTTTCACTTTTTGATCAACAATTACTTTGAGGGGGTACTAACATTAGCTGCAATAAGCTATTAAAATAATTCAGTAGCTAAAGGTGAAAATTTGTGCCAGACTGTGACTCAAAGCTAGATTTCCTGCTTCACATAAGTGTTTGCCTTAGCTGTTTCAGCTATCTGAACACACTCTCTATCTGACCCAAATTCACAACTTCAAGCACGCTAACTGATAACATCCTCACTGCATGTGCACGATAGGGTTCAAACCTCTAGTGGGAATATGAAAATTGCTGCAAACATATCTTGTATGTGGGATAGGTTTAGAGTTTGGATCAAATGAAGGGTGTGCTCAGGTAGCCAGAATGTTTTAGGTGACTGCTCATGTAAAGCAGGAAATCTGGTTTTAAATCCTAGTCCACCACAAATTTTTAGCTTTCACCAGTGAATTGTTTCAATGTCCAATTGATGCTGATATTGGTATCTTCCTCCAAAAATTGATAATTACAGTCACTGTATCGAGAACAAAAGTATGTTCTGCTGGGCATGTCTGATGGAACATGCCACACACATGTAATAAGTAGTCAGATTTGTGATATCAACATGCAACATGTTTAATGGGGAAAAAAATTGAACAGCCTTGTAATTAGGCAGCTATAGTATCAGCTAAGTAGTCTGTCTTCCGAACAGTTTAGCCTTTTTCCTAAGCTATTCATATGTCAAAATACTTGTTCCTTATTAAAGAAAATAAACAATTATCTATCCTACAGAGACAGAAAACTTATACCCAATAACTTTGGTTACTTTAAATGAGAAATGGATACTGAAGTATAGCTTCTTATATTTTTGTAAATCTAATTAAACATATTTTAAGAAGAACTTTAGTTTTCTTGGAAATCAGGTTCCGGAATTTTTGACAGAATAATTTTAAAGTACAGGACAGTGTTGTATTAGTTGATTTCAGTTTGTGTTTTTTTGTGAAATGAGTACAGACTTTAGATGTTGATAATAAGTCTGGGAATTGCATAGGAATATTCTGCCACTTTCAATAGTGCTTAATGAAAATGAAGCTGCAGATTGAAAGAAGCTGTCGTTTTAGTGTGTCAGTATCTTTTTACATGCAGTTGTCTATTCTTTTTTTTCATTAAACTCATGAAATTTTGTCACTGATCAAAGAAGTTGCCAGTACAGTGTTTAATGTTCTCTGCTTGAGAACGTGCCCAGTTCTTGACAGTTGTACCCAGGTTGGTTCATCAGCTAATGTCTGCACTTTAAAAAAATAGGGGTTCATAAAAATTCTTTGTTAGTGAAGACCATAAATATAATTTTTGATACGTAGTTCATAATAAATGAGCTGTCTTCAGATAACAAAATTTTTAGTGTTAATCAATAATTGATTAAATACATTGTCATAAATTACAGCTGTATGCATTATACAACCTTACAACGTTTTTTGATCCTAATTTGTTTGCTATTTGATATTAAAATTGTATTAGTTATCAGTAAAAAATTATATTTATGATCTTTACTAATGGATTTTCTCTGAATGCACAGATTTCATTAAATGCAGATCACTCATCTCCAGTTCGACTGTCTGTGGCAGCATGGTTTCTTTCTTCCATTACCTGGACCTAGCTGTGAATGCACTGCGGCAGATCATGGGTAAGAAAGCTATGCAGAAACGTACTGTACTGAAACTTCCACCAGGCAGCATACAATGTAACTATTCCAAGCATCAGAAAAGGTCTTAATTTTGAATGAAAGGTGGAAATAATGGCAAAACCTTGGTATATTCTGGAATTTGATAATTTACACATTCACTGCCAAGCCCATGATAATCCAAACACAGTCATGCACAAACCCTTTCATTCATGTTAGCAAGTTTATGGTAACATATTTCCCAAAACCTGAACAGCTACTAAGCACAGATTGTACTTAAATGAAAATGCTTGCCATACTATTATGTTTATCGACATCTAATATACTCAAGTTTTCAGTCAATGAACTGCTCAATATGCCACGTAGAATTACTGCCTTTTTTTCATACACAAAATTACATTCATTGCCACGCAGCTGGACTGCTGTGTCATATTCAGACACAGTGGAGTTATTGATAACAAAACACAATAAGGGCATTAACATAAACTAGTTAAAACTTTTGATAAAGTGTTACTGCCAACTGTTTGAAAGATGTTGCAATGCTTGACATCTAAAAACATAGCAAATTTGTACTCTACACCATTCACAACTGTAGGTACATAATTAACATAAATAAAGGCGAAGAGGGTCCAGGACAGGATGCATTTCTCTCCCAGACACTAATCCACTGGTATTACTAAATGACTAACCTGGTTCATGATACCCAGCACCAGTTGCATGTTGCCTATGTAATGGCTTCCCGGACCAATGAAATTTGACTTTCAAAATTTCATAAATATCTTTCAATTTCAGCCAGTAATTAAATTCCTGCTATGGTCTACTCATTAGGAGATATAATCTTAGGTCAAATGTTGAATGGTAACTGTTGGAATCTGGCACCTCATACAAATACCTGGGTGTAATCCCTCACAGGGATATGAAAAGGAAAGATCACGTAGGCTCAGTTGTGGGTAAAGGTGGTAGACTACAGTTTATTGGCAGAGTACTGGGGAAGTACAGTCAGTCTATAGAGGTGATAGCTTACAAATCACTTGCGTGAACAGTTCTAGAATATTGTTAAAGTGTGTGAGACCCTTACCAAATAAGTCTAGCAGGGCATATTGAACGTATACAGATCAGGGCAGTATGAATGGTCAGAGGTTGTAATCCACTGAGGGAACTGACCTGGAACCCTCTTGAAGATCGACACAATTGATTCTGAGAAAGTCTGCTGACAAAGTTTAAAGAACCAGCTTTATATTATGACTTTGCAAATGTACTGTAGTCCTCTCTGTATTCCTCACATAGGGATCATGTGGATAAGATAAGAATAATTACTGCATGCACAGAGGTGTTGCAAAAGTAGGTGTGTACCCACACAAACACAGTTAGAAATCCGAAACTAACAAAGTCTGAACTCAAGTTTATTTTTTATTTGTTTCACATATAACAGGTTGTCAAATAAGAGAATACATAAAAGAGAATCAATAACAAAGAGTAAAAAGGTAGGTATGAGAATCACAGTTGATGGCTCTCTTCTCTGTGACTCCTGTGCGAACTGTGGAGAACAATCTCTGTGGTTGGCGCGAATTTTACGAGTCAGCTGCGATCGACGTGTGCGGTAGTCACCACATGAGACCCCTTGGTGAGAGTGGAGTTCAGATGTTCCTCTCTGTAGCGGGCAGGGAAGTGCACTTGTCTGCCTGAATGCGTGGTGCATCAAGGCTGCTGCTTTACTGACTGCGGAGGTAGCGGAGTGGGGTTCTGCATCGTTGTCTTGTGCTGATCGCTGTGCGATGCTGACATTGCCAGAGTGTCTTGAAGTATATAAGCAGGTTTCACTATACTTGTTTCCCATTCAGTACTATGTTTAGGGTGTGTGCATCTCTGCATATCACGCGATGAGGTCCAGTGTATGGCGGGTGTAGTGGTGGTTTGACGCCATCTGTTCGTAACAATACATGCGTGCAAGTTTTTAAATCGTTGTGCATGAATGACACCGGGGCTCCATGTCTGGACTCTTTCGCAGGTTTGATTTCCTTGATCATTTCTCTCAATCCTTGTAAATATTCTGACTGGACATCTGCATTCGGTACCCCTGAGTCGTCAGCAAACTCTCCAGGCAGACATATTGTTTCTCCGTAGACAAACTCTGCCGGGGAGGCATCCATATCAGGTTTAAAGATTGTCCTAGGATCTAACAGTACAATGGGTAATGCTTCCATCCATTTAGTACCGTGGCAAATGAGGGCTGCTTTTAAGGTACAGTGCCATTTTTTCTACCATTCCGTTGCTTGCCGAATGGTAGGTGGTGTTGTGGTGATGGCAGTATTCCCAGAATCTTGCTAACTGAGCAAATAGTTCTGATTCGAACTGTCATCCTCTATCAGTTGTTGTGTGGAGTGGGTAGCTGATTCTCGATATCCAGGTTGACATGAATGCCGTTGTCAGAGTTTCCACCAAGATGTTATCGGTAGGTATTGCTTCCGGCCAGCATGTATACCTGTCAATGATTGTTAGCAGGTAGCGATTACCACCTGATGGTGGAAGAGGTCCAATGACATCCAGATGAATGTGCAAGAAGCATGCCTTGACATCCGGGAATTGTCCAATTGGAGGGCGCATGTGTCTGCTCACTTTGAATAGCGGACAGCGTGGGCAAGATCTAATCCAGTTACGGCAATTGGGGTCTATTCCTGGCTATACAAATCTTTTGGACACCAGTCTGGTAGTTTCTCGAACACTGGGGTGAAATAGGCCGTGGAGACAATCAAACACTCTTCTGCGATGTGTGATTGGAACGTAAGGGCGTGATTGATCATGTTGTACGTCACAATGTAGTCGTATATATTCCCGGGCACATCGACTAGCTGTAACTTCAATGCCGTGTTGTCGTCACTCAACAGGGTGTTTAGCTCATCATCTTCCTGCTGGGCTTGTGCTAGTTTGTCCACAGTTACAGACTGTGTTATACTGGATACCTGTGACAAACAATCAGCTACCACGTTAGTTAAACCTGCGATGTGGCGTAAGCCTGTGGTGAATTGGCTTATGAACTCCAATTGAGAATACTGCCTTGGGGAGTATTTGTCACTGTTCTTGTTGAATGTGTAAGTCAAGGGCTTATGATCGGTAAAAATTACTTGTGGTCTGAAATGTTTGATCACTAAATATACAGCCAAAAATTTTCTATCGTAAGCACTCCAGCGTTGTTGTGCTGGTGACAACTTGTGCGAATAGTATGCTAGAGGTTGCCATGTGCCATCCACCAATTGTTGCAGGGCTGCACCAACACCAAACTGGTTAGTGCCACCACCAGTGCCAAAGGTGCTTCTAGTTTATTGTGTGCCAGCAGTGCGGCCTGAGCCAGGCTTTGATGTGTCACTTCGAATGCTGCATCAGATTCCTCATTCCATTGCATGGTTGCATTGCTGCGAACCTTTGGGCCAGCTAATAACGAGTTTAATGGTGCCTGCTGTTCAGCTGTCTGTGGTAGATGCCTTCTGTAAAAGTTTAACATGCCTAGGTATCTTCTTAATTCTTTGACCATAATAGGCTTGGGCATGTGTAGAATAGCCTCAGCTTTTCCGGGTAAGGGTGCTGAACCTGTAGCGGATATGCGATGACCTAGAAATTCCACTTCAGGTTGGCAAAACAGGCATTTCGCTGTATTTAACACTATTCCAAACTTCTCTAAGCATAGGTGTACTTCTTTTAAATGCTGCTTGTGCTGTAAATTGTTTGCAGAATATATGAGAACGTCATCCAGGTAGGCAAAACAGAAGGTCAATCCTCGTAATACAGAATCCAGAAAACGTTGCCATGTCTGTGCAGCATTTCCCAGACCAAACGTCATGAAATTACTTTCAAACAATCCAAAGGGTGTTGTTATGGCAGTGTTTGGTACCCCTTCTGGCGCTACAGGAATTTGTGTATAGCCCTTTGCGCAGTCTAGCACACTAAAGACTGTGGCACCGTGCAGCGCGTGATTGTAGTCCCTTAACAAAGGTACAGGATAACAATCCGGAATAGTTATGGCATTCAGTGCTCTGTAGTCGCCACACGGACGCCAGGCTCCACCTTTTTTTGGTACGAGGTGTAAGGCTGACGCCCATGGACTGGATGACGGGCGTATAATTCCTCCTTTAAGCATTAGCTCGAATTCCGCTGTAGCTATAGCGAGGCATTCTGGTGGTAGTGTCCTAGGTTGACATAACACAGTCTGTGATTTTTATGTAGTGTACTGTATCATGCAACACTTTGTGCAGTGCTCCGGGTGGTTTCATTAATTCAGGAAAATCTGCTAGGGACTGCACGGTACTCTGTGTCTGCCATTTGAACCAACTTAATACTGGTACAGTCTGTGTCACGATAATAACAAGCCATTGATAGGTTGGTGAGACTGTCTATCAGGCAGGCATTGGCCAAGTCTGGCAAAAGTCTGAAGTGTGATAAGAAATCAGCTCCTAGTATTGCTTCTGCGACATCTGCTACTGTGAAATTCCATTTAAAATCTCTAGGGAGTCCCAAGTTCAGATTCTCTTGTTGTAATCCGTATGTTGAAATCTGTGAATTGTTGGCAGTGGATAAGTTAAATGTTGTGCACGGCCGGTAACAATGCAAGGACTTGATAGTATACTGAGATCTGAACCAGTGTCGATTAAAAATTTCCTGCCTGGCGCACCATCTGTTATAAAAAGGCGTCAAGATGCAGGAAGATAGGAGGTAGCATCTACTGCCACTTTCCGCTCCAATTTCTGCATCTACATCTACATCCATACTCCACAAGCCACCTGACGGTGTGTGGCGGAGGGTACCTTGAGTACTTTTATCAGTTCTCCCTTACATTCCAGTCTCATATTGTTCATGGAAAGGAGGATTGTCGGTATGCCTCTGTGTGGGCTCTAATCTCTCTGATTTTATCCTCATGGTCTCTTTGCGAGATATACGTAGGAGGGAGCAATATACTGCTTGACTCTTCAGTGAAGGTATGTTCTCAAAACTTCAACAAAAGCCTGTACCAAGCCACTGAGCGTCTCTCCTGCAGAGTCTTCCACTGGAGTATATCTATCATCTCTGTAACACTTTCGCGATTACTAAATGATCCTGTAATGAAGCGCGCTGCTCTCCGTTGCATCTTCTCTCTCTCTTCTATCAACCCTATCTGGTACGGATCCCACACTGCTGAGCAGTATTCAAGCAGTGGGTGAACAAACATTTGGAGAAAGAACGTGGGCTAATGCATTTACGTGCTTGCTCTCCATACCGACTATGATACCAACAAATGGTCTGTCTGTTCTCGGTTGTAGATTGCGGTGCGAAACGACTTCCATGTCGTCATCGGCTATGGCTTCTCTGATTGACATTGATGCCATTCGACATTAGTTTCGAGAGCTGTGTGCATAGGAGATTGACCTTGGCCGTTAGTGCATCGTAATCTGCCCAAGACACCATAGTAGATGCAGCTGCTGCGCTGACAGTTATGTCTACAACACTGACATGTGTGTTCGGTGTGATCGCTTCCAGTATGCAGTCGGCGAGTTCTGCTACTGTGTCCAGTGACGTCTCGTTCTGCGTGCCGATGACTGCTTTTACCTGTGGTGGCAGGTGGGAACTCCACAGGGTATGCAGAATGCTATCTGGAATCGTGCCAGGGTCCTCCGTGCTGCGGAGATGGTGCAGGAACAGTAAAGGTTTCCTGTCACCAATTTCTTCTTGCGTCAATACTTGCCGGATTCTGTCTTCTTGAGAAATGGCTAAGCAACATATCAGTTCAGTCTTTAACCATTCATATGCATCCTCTGTTGGAGGAGCTGTTATGATATCCTGAACTTCAGTTGTGTAACGATGATCGAGTTGGCTTACTACGAGGGGAAACTTAGTTGTTTCTGCAGTTATTCCCGCGTGCATGAAACTCGCTTCCAGCTGTGTGAACCACAGCATAGGGTTGTGTGGCCAAAAGGTTGGTAAGCGAACCGCTAGTCTTGACACTGCTGGCGTGTCCATATCCATATCTGCTGTTTGTTTTGCAGTCGGGGTCACCAATGTTGCGTAAGTAGGTGTGTACCCACGCAAACACAGTTAGAAATTGGAAACTAATGGAGTGTGAACTCAAGTCTCTCTTTTCATTTCTTTCATATATAACAGGCTGTCAAGTAAGAGAATACATAAAAGAGAATCGACAACAAAGAGAAAAAAGGTAGGTTTGAGAATCACAGTCAACAGCTCTCTTCTCTGTGACTCCCATGTGAACTGTGGAGATTAATCTCTGTGGTTGGCGCAAATTTTATGCGTCAGCTGCAATCAACGTGTGTGGTAGTCACCACAGAGGCATTCAGTCATTCACTCTTACTGCACTCCATACATGAACTGAATAGGAAGGAATGCCTAATAACTGGTACAGTGGAAAGTAGCCTCTGTCATGCACCTCGCAGTGATTTGCGGATTGTAGATGTAATGCCTTGAGTAGATGCAATGAGGCACTGTAGCTTGTGATGTGCCACTTACCCAGACTACATTCGTGCAGTATTCCATACTGAGAGTACTTCATGACTTCCGACTTTAACTGCAGGTTCTAACCTTCTCCAAATTTTTTCATGCACATATCTGTCAGATATTTAGATCTTAAAATAGCTAGAAACTTCTGATTGCTTTAGAAATAATTTAAAAATGTGGGAGTTTCATTCCTTAAGGAACTGGAGGTTTGCTGTTTAGTGTCAAATTGCTATAGCTACTTGTCTTGGCTGAGGTTTGTTCTATGGATTATACTAGGACATCTATCATAATATTTTTATCTGCTTGAGCCTTAATACAATGTTACATGGGAATTATGTTATCAATTTAAGCTGGATTTTAGCAAACACTTTAGCCACCATATTGCTTGTCTTCTAATCCGATAATATGCCTTTGACAGAAAAGCAGGAATGTAATCTGTTTGTGTCAGGCTTTGTTAACTTCAATCAGCTTTTTGATTATCCATGGCTTTCATTGTATACTGCACAAAATTAGTACAGTTTTTACACAGTCAAGATGACAGGACTCTTATTTTTTTGTTATATCAGATGTAAGTTTTTGGTTAAATACATAACATAGTGATTTGAGCACACATTTCTATTGATAGTTGTAAGGATGATTTCAGTCTTATCTGAACCATATTTTATAGGTACAGACAAACATATTATGATTCTTGTCCTTTTGAACCTTTCACATTTTCTCAATCTATGTTATAGCTTGCTCAGTAGTTTATATGATGTATTAAATTAAATTTTTGTTTAAGCTATTGTTGTTGAATTTAGAATATTTCTGTTTACAGTTTTTGTGCCTATGGAATAATCACGTGCTGACTCAGAATTATCTAGTGTATCAGTGGACTATTCATACTGAACTCCTTCCTCCTTAGTAGAGTAATAATCTAATTGTTGTGTGCTGACATTATGAAGCTCCCGTGGTACTTTGATGTGTTGACTTGCTGTTTACTGTGATTATGCATATATAAGGTGATTATATTCAAAGTTAAATTTTCAAATCATTGTAGAAATAACACCACTGGTACGAATGACATCAAACTGCAATGGAATATTATCAGAGATGGGGAAATCGTATGGCAGATGAAAAATAAATAGTTACAAAATGTAGCAATAGCACTGCAAGCATCATAATTTAATAGTTTTCAACCACAAAACAGAAATGAATTGTACAACAATGCTTAAGATGTGTGTTTCATATTAAACAAACTGTGCTACTCAGTGTATATGGGTGTAAAGGTGTGATACCATTAGTAATGTAAGCCCACCAACCACAACAGGTTCATATCACATTGAATGACAAAATTTGATTTTTAATTGTCCTGAGGCCAAAAACCACATAAAAAGAATCAATCAAGATCAAATCAGATCAGATTATTAATTTCTGTGCCATTGGCTCAAAATATGTTCAATATCCTGCCCACTGTTTTTCGCAACAAGTTGAAATAAAAAAACAGCATGTTCCACAACTGATTGAAGTGTTTCTGGGGTCATGTTCAGAATGTTTTGCACAATACATGACCTCAGTGCAGCTAAGTTTGCAATCAGAACACTGAACACAATGTCCCTGAGTTAGCTCCACAGCCAGAAGTAACATGGATTAAGATCAAATGATCAGGATGGCCAAGATGTAGGGAAATGGCGGCTGATTATTCTAGCTTTTCCAAAATGACGCTTCAGCAACTGCTTAACTGGATTTGCAATGTGTGGAGGTGCGCCATCTTGTATAAAAATAATCCCAACCACACATACAAGCTGTTGGAGAGCTGTAATGATGTGGTTGTGCAAAAGAGACTGACAGCACTTAGCAGTGATGGTACAAGTAACAGGATCAAAAGCATTTCTCTTTGTAAATGATGCTGTAGCCCCACACCACACAATGACCTTTTTAGGATGAAGGGGAATTGGTTGATTTGAGTGTGGATTTACTATGCCCATATTTGATAGTTCTGTGTATTGACATATCTTGTCAGATGGAAGTGTGCTTGATCTGTCCACAAAATCTTCCACAGACCATCTCAAATGGTACCATATTCAAAGGTCTGTCATCCTAGACCTCACTGATGTTGGCACCAATCCTCATTTTTATATTGGTGTCTACTACTTGGAGAATGACAACTGTTTGTCACTCAAGATTTTTCTGCATCCCTGCAAGCAGGAATATGAAGAGTTTCAACCAGATGTATACCTGCTCTCCTTCACTTGGGGAAAAGGTGTCAACTGCCTATAGGGCAACTTCCTTCCATAACAGTGTGATAGAAATGTGACAGATAAGAAGCTCTACCTGCCAAGTAGCGTGCTTGATGCAGTACTGTATGTGTCTCAGATTTGCTAACATACCCTTCAGCATTATAATAGCCAGGGTAATGAATAGAAGTTTGGGTGCCTAACTACACACATGCATTCTCTGGCACTCTTCAACAGAGTAGTTACTCATGGCACATTATTAAGTATTAATGGACTACTGCTTTAGACTTACTAGAAAGCAGACAGCTTACAAGAAATACAGTGCAAGGTACCAGCAGTTGCCAGGCACCTCAAATGTGTAAGTTGTTTCCCAGTTTTTTATGAGAAGTCAGCGAGTAATGTTGGTTTGAATACTTATTACTCATTGCCAGAGAGAGAGAGAGAGAGAGAGAGAGAGAGAGAGAGAGAGAGAGAGAGAGAGAGCTACTCTGTGTCTAAATTAGCTTGTAAAATTTCATGCTGTAGATGTAAGCACTTAAACTAATATTGTTAAAGGCCACTAATCCAAGTAATCTGATCCCTTAAAGAATCAAACATGCTTGCATAACACAGCGTCAATAGTCTGATTACTTTAAAAATGAATTATTGTGTTAAATATTTGACTTCAAGTAGCTGGTGACCATTGCCACACTGCAGTCCACTTATCATGGGTTGGAAACCACTGCTCTGCACTGTTCACAACTGCATGTACATCATTAGCCTAAATCAGAGAGAGTAATGGATATAGGTCAGTATTTATTGTATTCCCAAACAGTATTCCATCAATACAACCTAATGTCTAACCTGGTTCATGATACCCAGCACCAGATGCATGGTGGCTATGTAACAGCTTCCAGGGGCAACAAGAATTTGAATTTCAACATTTTATATATATTTTTATATTCAGTCAATAATTTAATACCTGTTTTGATCTACTCATTAACAAGGTATAATGTTAGGTCAAAGGTTTAACACAGTTTGACTGTAATATGGACATGATGGTGTTTTCAGTCAGTGTAGCTCATGATTGGCAAATTACACGGACTATATTAATGCAGTGTTTCATACTGAGAAAACTTGGTGACCTCAAACATAAGTTCAAATGTTATCTATTTTTTTTTTCTTTTTTACTTGCAATTCAGATATTTAACACATTTAAACTGCTGCAAACATCTGATTGCTTTACAAATAATTTAAAAACTTGAGTGTTTTTTTCCTTAAGATATCATAGGTTCACTGTTTAATGTTGATTTGCTATTACTGCTTCTCCAGATGGAGGGTTCTTCTGTGGTTTATATTTTGCCTCCTTTCAGTGTATTTTAAACATGTACTTGAGTTGTAATACATTTAGTCCCTTGAGAATTACATTATCAATTTAAGCTATGTTTTAGCACACACTTTGGCCACCATATTGCTTGTCTTCTAATCCCATCATATGCCTTTGAAGTTAACAAGGGCCAACAAAATTAAATTACATTCCTGATTTTGTGAATTTCAGACTTCTGACCACTCATGGCTTTTATTGTATACGGTATAAACATTTGTTCTATCTTTACACAGTCATGTAGTGTTAGGACTCCTGTTCTTTTGTTATATCACATGACAGTTTTTACTTAATTACTCAACATTGTGGTTTGAGTGTAGATTTGTGTTAATAATTGTAATGATGGGTTCAGTGTAATCTGAATGTGATGTGTAAGTACAAAAAAACATATTACTCCTCTAGTGCCTCAAAGGTTTCACAGTCCTTAACTCTCTATGAGTACTTCCTCACCAATTGATGGACATTATGTACTGTATTTTGCTCTAAATGTTTTTTCCACTATTATGGTTAAATTGTGAATATTTCTCTTTCCATTTAGTTATTGTGCATATGAAAATATAATATGCAGATACTTGGAGTGCCAGTGGTCTACTCATATTGATCTCCCTGCCCCTTAAGTGAAGTAGTAATCCAGGTGTGTGATTACATTATGAAGCCCTAGAGTTATTGTGGTGTGTTGTCTTGCTATGTATTTTTCAATATGCTTTTGAATGATGCATTATTTAATATAAATGTTTAATGACTCTTGTATTGCAGTCTCATCTTAGTGCTATAAACTTCAGAAATATAGGACATAAATGTGTTACTAAATTCCTTGATGATTTCATTACATCGAACTCGAGTAGGCTTACTGATGGAGCTCCTGATGACATTTACTTAAATTGCGGTTTGTGCACTGTTTCCTTTATTACATTTGTGTGTAATATACACATGCACTCTGAACAAACAGTTTGGTCATTGAGTAAATATTTCAAGAATTTAAAAAGCACATTCATTGAAACTGACCATTTACTGTCACTCTTGTTCTAGAACTACATATATATAATATTAGAGGAAACAGTTGTATGTTGCTATCCACATATATGCTCATATCTGTATGATCTTCTGTGTATTACCTTGTTGGCTTCTTAAATGAAACATATGTACCTGACAGACAATGTGTAGTGTTTAGCTCCAGAAATGTCGGTTTGTGTTCTTTACATTTTGATTTCCACAGTTTTTCTTCATACGTGGAGAAATGTATGATGACTGATAAAAATTTTTTCTGCAAATATTAAAAGAACCCTTTCAATGTTATATACTATTTCATTGTTACATTGAGTTTTCTTCAGTTTTGTCAATTATATGGAACTGTGAAGATGGTCAGTGACAGAAACCAGCTGTAATAAGTTTCAGAAAGTAGCTGTGTCATGCATTTCTCAAAGACAGTACTTGCTTAATAATTTTAGGCAGAGCCTCTGTGTACCTCAATGTCTCTGTATGAAGGCGCGCACACACACACACACACACACACACACACACACACACGCACACACACACACACACACACACAAATGTATCTGTTATACCATTTGATCATTATCCATCCTGTACCCTGACCACTACCACCACCATGAATGGGTCCCTTAGACTGTGGGCTTGTATTTCCTTTCTTACTCTCTCCCAATGTACCATCATATCCTGAGGAAATGACTGCTACAAAAGCTGTAGTTTTCACAGTTAACTTTTTCATTTGATACAGAAATTCTTTGTATGAATTTTTATGTCAGTATATACTCTGTTACAGTTTTTCTGTGTACTTGGCAGTTTGTGTAAAATTTGATAATTATTTCATGTTTATTTACTTTTCAATAACTTGCACTAATTTTCACATAAATTCTGCAAAGTACTTCATAAAAATTGAATCTGTGGTGTGTTTGAGTACTCGTATCGATTCCACAATAGATTATTTTTCCTGTGTTCAGAGAAATTTTTTGATGTTCATATTACGTTATGTAATCATCATTACCTTTTTCTGTTATCGAAGTCATTGGAATATGCTCTCTTTGAAAGGAAACAAAAGTTTTTTATGTTAGTGATGCTCCTCTCTAGCATTCTAATTAAGTGAGTTTTAAAAATACTTCTCTGTATTCAAAATAATTTTGTAAATGGTAGATAATGAAATTATTGGCCTACAGTTGAGTTGTTACAAAATCTTAATTTTTTATATTCTGACCAGATCAAGCATCATTCATTATTATTGGTTCAAATATTACAGGCCTTATTTTAATGAAGTTTCTGTTTATAGCTATGATATATGTGCATGTAACTGTGATTGTGTAAAAGCACATAAATTCCATTGTGGAATACAAGATATCATGTGAGCAGTGAGTGTATGTTGTAAATTTATGTTTAATGAGTAACAGTGCTGTTACTCATTCAAGAAATTTTGCTATCCATGAGAATATCTAATGCCTCATACAATTTTCTTTTTGTCATATGGTCCTTGACAATCTTTGAAAATGCCACCACATGACTGACAGCTATTAAGCTGTTAACTAAGTCTGACATTGCTTCCACTTATTTGCCAGACTACTGTACTATCACCTTTCCTCTCGGCCTCCCTTGGCCAACTCTTGTTTTTTCGACCCCGATGGTATTAGGTTGCGAGGCCAGAGGGTGTCTTTCATTTTCTTTCTCTAATCATTATGTGGAAGGGGGCAGGAGGGCATGTTCAGGTGTGGTGAAGCCAGGATTTCTTGTGGAGCAAATGCACAGCACAAAGCTCAGTCTTCAATGCTGTGGGTTATATAAGGCTGTTAATATGACCATGTAAGAATTGTCCTCAAAATCCAGAAAATAATAATCCTCAGATATGAATTACAAGTAAGCGGTGGTGATGTTGGAACAGGTCATAGAACAGTGTTCATATGATACCAGTCTCACTCAGCTCTGGTTTTGGAATGAAATGTGCCCAAAGTTAGATATGTTTGTCTGCATGAAGTAAGCAGAATGGAGAATGAGCCTACTGCATAAGTTGTGCTATATTGTCATAACGTCTTTTCAAAATGTAAGTGAAAATGTGGAAGTATTTCACCAATGCAGAAAACGTAAGTTGTGTGGTCAAATGCAAGTAATGTTAATAGGCATTATTGTGGCATTGCTCTTGCACTCTGCCAGTATTCCACATGAGGTGCAATTCACCTCCTTAAATGTAGCAACTGCATTTTTGTGTGTTGGGTGAAAAACTGTAGCAGATTTAATGCTCTTTAGATACATACAGTTGGTGAAAATGGAGATGTAGCTCCAAACCTCATTTGAAAATAATAAATAAGTGATCAATTTGTGAATGACAGAATACCAACAAACTCAAGACTCACTACATTTGTTTGTGTTACTGCATGTTCACAAAATTTTTTGTTTTGTGATGTCCATAAAGTCGTTCATTCATAACAGTTTGTTGTAAAGTAATAACCTCATTGCATGGTTATCACATCAATATTTTAAATACAAGCAAGTCACTGAAGTGGAGTTTCCATAGATCACTATTTTTTTTCATGTATGTTCTGCACATTATCATCCACATGTTAAAAATGTACCAGTAAACATCTGAGCCCTTAAAGAATCAAACACGCTTGCATAAAACAGCGTCAATAGTTTGGTTACTTTAAAAATGAATTATTGTGTTAAATGTTTGACTTCAAGTAGCTGGCGTCCATTGCCACACTGCAGTCAACTTACCATGGGTTGGAAACCACTGCTTTGCATTGTTCACAACTGCACGTACATCATTGGCCTAAATCAGAGAGAGTAATGGATATGGATCAGTATTTATTGTATGCCCAAACAGTATTCCATCAATACTACCTAATGACTAACCTGGTTCATGACACCCAGCACCAGATGCATGGTGGCTATGTAACAGTTTCCAGGGGCAACAAGAATTTGAATTTCAACATTTTATATATATTTTTATATTCAGTCAATAATTAAATACCTGTTTTGATCTACTCATTAACAGGTATAATGTTAGGTCAAAGGTTTAACACAGTTTGACTGTAATATGGACATGATGGTGTTTTCAGTCAGTGTAGCTCATGATTGGCAAATTACACAGACTATATTAATGCAGTGCTTCATACTGAGAAAACTTGGTGACTTCAAACATAAGTTCAAACGTTATCTAATTTTTTTTCTTTTTTGCCTGTGATTCAGATATTTAACACATTTAAACTGCTGCAAACATCTGATTGCTTTACAAATAATTTAAAAACTTGAGTGTTTGGTTCCTTAAGATATCATAGGTTCACTGTTTAATGTTGATTTGCTATTACTGCTTCTCCAGATGGAGGGTTTTTCTGTGGTTTATATTTTGCCTCCTTTCAATGTATTTTAAATATGCACTTGAGTTGTAATACATTTAGTCCCTTGAGAATTACATTACCAATTTAAGCTATGTTTTAGCACACACTTTGGCCACCATATTGCTTGTCTTCTAATCCCATCATATGCCTTTGAAGTTAACAAGGGCCAACAAAATTAGATTACATTCCTGATTTTGTGAATTTCAGACTTCTGACCACTCATGGCTTTTATTGTATACAGTATAAACGTTTGTTCTATCTTTACACAGTCATGTAGTGTTAGGACTCCTGTTCTTTTGTTATATCACATGACAGTTTTTACTTAATTACTCAACATTGTGCCCGCATCTCGTGGTCGTGCGGTAGCGTTCTTGCTTCCTACGCCCGGGTTCCCGGGTTCGATTCCCGGCGGGGTCAGGGATTTTCTCTGCCTCGTGATGGCTGGGTGTTGTGTGCTGTCCTTAGGTTAGTTAGGTTTAAGTAGTTCTAAGTTCTAGGGGACTGATGACCATAGCTGTTAAGTCCCATAGTGCTCAGAGCCATTTGAACCATTTGAACTCAACATTGTGGTTTGAGTGTAGATTTGTGTTAATAATTGTAATGATGGGTTCAGTGTAATCTGAACGTGATGTATAAGTACAGAAAAACATATTACTCCTCTAGTGCTTTCAAAGCTTTCCCAATCCTTCACTCTCTATGAGTACTTCCTCATCAATTGGTGGGCATTATGTACTGTATTTTGCTCTAAATGTTTTGTTTCCATGATTATGTTTGAATTGTGAATATTTCCATTTCCTTTTAGTTTTTGTGCATGTGGAAAAATAACATGCAGGTACCTAGAGTGCCAGTGATATATTCATATTGATCTCCCTGCCCCTTAAGTAAAGTAGTAAACCATGTGTGTGATTACATTATGAAGCTCTCAGGTTATTTTGATGTGTTGTCTTGCTATTCAATGTGATTTTCTATATACTTCCAGATGATACATTATTTAATATGATTATTTAATCACTCATGTATTCCAATCTCGTCTTAGTGTTATAAACTTCAGAAATATAGTACATAAATGTGTTACTATATTTCTTGATGATTTCATTAAATTGAACTCAAGTAGGCTTAATAATGAAACTCCTCATGACATTTGATACGTATGCCATTTACTTAAATTGCGGTTTGTGCACTGTTTCTTTTATTATACTTGTGTGGCATATACACATACAGCATATGCACTCTGAACATACAGTTTGATCATGGGGTAAATAGTTTAAAAATTTTGAAGTACATACATTGAAAATTTTCATTTACTGTCACTCTACACTATCCACATATATGCCCTTTATCTGTATGATCTACTTTGTATTACCTTGTTGGCTTCTTAAATGAAACATGTGTACCTGACAGACAGTGTATAGTCTGAAGCACTGGATATGTATGTTTGCATTCCTTACATTTTGATTGGGACAATTTTTTTTTCCTATGTGGAGAAATGTATGACAATTGACAAAATATTTTTCTGCAAATATTAAAAGTACACTTCAACTATAATACACTATTTCATTGTTACATTGCTTTATTTTCAGTTTTGTCAATTATATGGAACTGTGAGGATGGTCAATGACAGAACACAGGTGTTATAAGTTTCAGGAAGCAGCAGTGTCATGCGTTTCTCAAAGACAATAGTTATCTAACAATTTTAGGGAGACTCTAAGTGCACATGAATGTCTTTGTGTGAAGACTTAAACACAAAAGTATCTTTGTCTACCATCTGATCATTTTGTATGCTCACCATCTCCTCAAGGGGTGACTCAGATTGTGGGCTTGGATTGAGTTCCTCCTCATTTCTTAACTTCTCCAGACATACCACCCTCTCCTGATTGTGGAAGTAACTGTTACAGAAACTTTAGATTTTGCAGTTAAATTTTTCATTTGATACATAAATTTCCTTGTGTGAAATTTGTATGTTAATACTGTTGCAGTCTGACAGTGTGCTGAAGAGTTTGTGTAAAATTAGATAATTTTTCATATTTATTTACTTTTCAATAACACTGGGAAATTCATGTGAACATCAGTGCAAAGTACTTTGTGAAAATGGAATTTGTGGTGTGCTTGGAGTACTGACTGTGAAAGAGAAACTCTTTGATATTTGTAATGCATAAGTTTGGTGTCACTGTCATTTGTACAATTAATGTCATTGGAATTTGCTCTCCTTTAAAGGAAGCAAATATTTCATATTAATCTTACTGAAATTCTTAAGTTAATGTAACTTTTTCAAGCACTGTAATGAAGACTGTTGTAAAAATGTATCTGTATTGGGCATGCTTTGTTAAATGGTAGAGACAAAAATTGTCGCACAATTTGCTTGTTAGAAATAACTTACTGTTTATATTATGATGGGATGAAGTAACTTTGTTTCAAGAATAACAGCTAATTATTTGACTCAGAGAGCTGGTACTGATAGCTAAGTTGTAGCCTGAATGTAGCTTTTGTTGTGTAGATGTACACAACCTCCCATGTGCAATAAAAGATAACCTGTAAGAAGTGTCTGTAATGGTTTTGTTCTAAAAGTTATATTTATTCAGTAACAGTGTCATTACTGTATAAGTAACAACTTGATTCCTTTTCTGTGCACTGATATAAAATTGTAGTTAGACTGCAACTATCATGTACAAAATTTCACAATCCATGGAAATACTCTGTCCTTCATACAACAATGCTCCTTTTTCATCAGGCACTCTCTGACAGTCTTTGAAAATGCCACCACATGACTGACTAAGCTGTTACCTAATTCTGACATTGATTCCACTTATTTATCAGACTACTATCACCTTTCCTGTCAGCCTCCCTTGGCCAACTCTTGATTTTTCGACCCCAATGGTATTAGGTTGTGAAGCCGGGCGGTGTCTTTCATATTCTTTCTCTAATCATTATGTGGAAGGGGGGAGGAGGGCATGCTCAGGTGTTGTGAAGCCAGCATTCCTTGTAGAGCAATCACATAATACTAAGCCTGGTCCTCCAAGCTGCAGGTTATTTGTTTAAGGCTGGTAACATACCCATGTAGATGTCCCCACACACCTGAAAATCATCATCCTCAAATACGAATGCGAAGTAAGAGGCGGTGAGGTCGGAAAGGGTTATTGTGGATGTGTAGAGAGCAGTGTTCGTATGATATCACTCTGATTAAGCTCTGGTTTTGTAACAAAATGTGACCACAGTTGGAGATGTTCTTTGCATAAAGTAAGTGGTATGGAAACATGAGCCTACTGAATAAGGAAGCACCCTTGGAAGAAGGGTTGCTGGGTTTGGTTGTGATTCCACTGAAAGGCGTTATGAGGTGTTTTGGAAACACATAATCTCACATTGCTGCCACTACTACATGGACAATACTGGAGTGGTGTATATCAATGAGGTGAACTCGATGGTTACTGAATAAATACAGATGAGACAGAGCAGACTCCTGTTCTGTAATACCAATGACAGTGTGCAGCAGATGAAGAACATAATTGTGGCTGCCAGATATGAAGAGGAGACCAAAGTGAAAATGATTACACTATGCTGTGATGGAACACTGCCAAAAGTTACTTCTTCCCAAGGCAGTCTCTCTTCAGTGCACGGCCTCTCAAGTAGTATGATGTCTGAAGGTCTCTGTCCTGGAGCTCACGGATGTGTGCACTGTTCCTACTGTCCGTGACTATTACTATGAAGACAGTGACTGTTTGTTGCTTATGATCATTCTCCATCTTTGCCATCATATGAAGAGTTCCAGCCAGATGTGGACCTGCAGTACTTCACTTGGGGCAAAGGACATCAACTGCATGTAGGGCAACAGCCTTGGTGGAATTGGCAATTCAAGAGGACTACCTGGCCAACAACATGCTTCACCGGTACTGTACAAGTCTCACCTTCCCTGACGGCCATCAGCATTATAGATGCTGAGGTTGTAAATGGCAGTTAGTCCCAAACTACAGGTAGTATATTCTCTGGCACATTTCACTGTAGTAGATGTGGCACATCAAGGTATTCTGATGAGTTTTCAGCTGATAGTAATATTTAGTACCATTGGACTATTACTTACACCTAATCAGAAAGCAGCCAGCTGAAAAGAAATATAGTCAAGATGCAAGCAGCAGCCCGCACCTCAACAGGATGTGGTAATGACAGTGCCTGTTTAATGATCAGCAGCTCTTATGTCAGTGAGACACACTTTTCCCCCTCTCCAAACCCCCTTCCCCTCGACCTGCTCTGTTGCTCATATAGCAATAGAAGCAGCAAATAGCAAACAGCACTGAGTATAAAGTCACTCTGTATTTAAATTAGAATGTAAAATTTATGCTCAGTGTGTTAGTACATAAACTAAAATGGCTAGTGTATAGTTCTCCAAATAATCTTTTAATGTCATATTTTATTTCTTCAATTATGTGAATGGAAATAATTGTAAATCGATTATAATCTACATCACATCACTGTAATATTGGTTAAATATGTATTATTAGTATGTAGTATAGTCATAGACATCTCAAAAATAGTTTCAGAATGTAAGTCTAAATGTGGAACTATTTCAACAATGCACAAGACAGAGGAAGTTCTGTGGTCTGATGTATGTAATGTTAGTAGACATAATTCTCCATCTCTTTTGCACTCTGCCATCATCCCAGCTGATGTTAAATTGAAGGAAGTTAACTATACAATTGTATCATTAGATGTAAGGTGAAAAATTGAAACAAATGTAATGCTCATTACATTCACACAGTCAGTGAAAATGGAGATGTAGCTCTGAAACTTGTTGTACAATAATTAAAAAATAAATACCTATGAATGACAGAATATTGACTTGATTAATGCTTACTTAACGTTACTATTTCTATTATATTGACAAATGTTGTTGTTATGAACAAACAACTTTATAGACATATCATGACAACAGTTTCTTGGAAATTTATAACATGCTTGCATGGTTATCATGTAGATATCTTGAATACAAACAGGTTAATGCAGTGGATTTCCAAACGTGTCTAATTTACTTGTGGAAATTTTGTAGCACATGGATGACAAGGTACAAATGTACCAGTAAATTACAGATCCATTAAACAATCAAACTCCCGTGTGTGAAGCAACTTTAATAGTCCAATTACTTTAAAATGAGTTTGATTACTTCACAGTGAGTTAGTGTGTTAAATATTTGACTTCAAGTACAATAACAAACCTTACCTAAACTTTTTCCATTTATGTTCTAAAAGTTAATTGGATTCCATTAAGAGGTCACATTCTCAAATACTGGATAAACAGACCCCAGGTAGCAGCATGCTGTCAGTTACACTTCTTAAAGACAAGTTCACAGTGCCTAAATCTAATACTTGTTTCTTTCTGTTTTAAACTTATAATATATTTCCTAATGTGCAGTTTCAGATTATGAGGGCATTTTAAATTTTCAGAGTTGGTCAGTCATTATGTGGAATAACAAAACTAAAAACTGACTAATTCCAGGGGCAGTGATTTTTTTTATTTTTTTTTTTTATTTATTTTTTTTAATTTTTTTTTTTTTATTTTTTTTTTAATGCTCCAACAGGTCTTTGTTAGTACAGTAATATTTATTCTGAATGCCAAGTCTACCATTACTGGTATTAAAATAATCCTCTCATTTTGGATTCTGCACTTCTACACAGTTGCAACTGCACTGTGTCTCAATAATGGTATACATGCGGCTAAAGATCAATGTGATACAGTACACTACATCCCACAGTTGGATGTATTTGACATTTGGAGCCCAGTGCTATCTTACATACTCAGCACACTAACATAGGGTGGTCAGATGAAGAACTTTCAGTGAGAGGTGTAAGGATGTTACACTAACTTCTTAGATTCTAGTATTTTATTATTTTCAATATTGCTCTACATTCAGCTTTCAAATGTTCATGTTTATATTTTCTGTTCAACAAACCTTCAGATTCTCCTTTCCTGGATATGAATTGAATTGTCTGCTTGTGTGCAAAGTTTAGAAGTTACCTCAATCTGTCTACTGTAGGGAGAGAAATTAATTCCTATTTGCAGTATGCAATAACTGTAAATCATCATCTGCATCATTGTTAATAGTTTATAGTGGTTGTTGTAATTCAGTGAGCAGCTCATCAAATTTGTCAATCTGATTGAAAGACACCTGGAATATTTGTATTGACTTGAGTTGGCCCACTAGTAAATCCTGCAACTTCTCATTTGCCGAATTCAGAGCTTCTGGAAAGGAGTGTTTTTCACTGCTGCATCAGTCGTGGAGGGATGTGATTACTGAGAAAAGTGAATGTGTGTTGTGACATAACTTCTGCGCTCACTGGCTTTTTCCTTTTTTTCTTGTCTTCCAGAGAATAGTGATCTGACTGGAAAGTGATTTCTTTGGGTTTACTAAACTTGAACCCAAAATTCACCGTCACATGTGATATTACTTCCATGTTATAAATTAATGACACAGGCTAGTGAAGATGCCCATTTTGAAAACGCCGAAATTCACTTTCTCTCCATTTTCTTTCAAGCTGTGTACAATTGCATGTTACATTCATACAATCATTCATACTAATTATAATGTGCATGGCTCAAACTTTTGGAATAGAGAGTGTGATGTTTACTGAAAACCACTATTCTACAAGCTGAGATCACTTTCATTCTCAGTTACTCAAACACAGTTTGTGGGTGAGAACAGAAAAATTATTGCGAAGTAAACAAAACATGATAAGCAGTTAAGTAAATAGGACATTCTTAAAATTTGTAATCATTGCACCAAAAAAGATGACAAAATCTGATTAAACCTTCCATTCACTTCCTTATTCACTTTCCTAAGGAAAGTGAGAAAAACTGCTCTCTTCAATTGTCACAAGTAAAACACCACCCAGTTCACTCTGTAATGCAAATAGTTCCTGAGGAAAAGATACTTAAAGCTGTGAGAACTTGAATTTGCTAAAAATTGATGCCCAAAACAAAGACAGTAGGTTTTAATGTCAAACAAAACAGTGTTTCAGATCTCTCTTAAGTGATACCCCTTATGTCCATTATAAACAGAATTACAGGGGTATCCTGTTCTGTTTGTTTTTTAATAAGTGTTTGGTATTCGATTTCTGCAAGTTTTCACTGCCGGTGCACTGTCACGCTTAGCACTGGTGGACAGTTAGAGTGGTGCAAGTGTAGTAGACCTAGATAGTGTACACAGGAGCTGCTATATGCTTTAATTTCTGTTTGAACGAGTTAGTGTGCCGGATTAATCACCTGAAGATGCTGGCCAGGTGAACCTCTTGGCTGACGTTATGTTCTGGCTGGAGCCTGGTTATGAGTAATAATGATATAGTAATGCTGGACACGAAAGCAAGATCACATATGAACATAGTTTTATATTACATTGTACATAGCTCCTGAGAGCTTACATACAGATACAATACACATCATAGTGTTATGCCAAATGCTTTAGTTGTGTATGAAAGCTCTTGATGTATGAATTCCAAAGACACTCTGTTCACCTAATACTTGCATATAAAAGACTGCCACTAGGTTCTTTCATGTGAGATATTCTTAACACCGCAATCAACATACTTAGTTCCAAAATGCTGATTTCTTGGGGTGTATGAACTAGAGGATTTTTTAGACCTTTGCAGGTGCAGAAGTGGTTCAATGTCATGTTGTGTATTTGTCCAGTGCCACATCAGGTCAGTGAATAAATCACCAAGAGAATTAGCTCATTTCCATGATTATGAAATCCTCATCACTGAAAATATACAAATACTGCTCAATGTCATATGATGATCAGAAACTGTGCAACAATGAAGATTTCCCCACGAACTCCATAGATAACTACTCCAGAGTAGTTGTGCACATCACATGGAAACTTGCTACCCTCCAGTGAATGTGAGGTATGAGTGAAGATCGGCAAGATGTGTCACCTGTTAACGTTAATTGTCTGATATTGTAATTAGCTATCTCTTGCCAGAAGGAGCTGCATTTCCTATAATTGTCATGATGGTATTGCTTTTACTTGGCAGGAAAGACCCAAGGAGTTTCAGACAGTTAAAGGGTGCCCACAACACTTAATGCATGCAAGATTACTGCACAACTTTTACAACCTTGAAAGATGCCCCAGCTATAGGAAGCAATGGTTAGGCACAAAAGCTCTCCTTCAGTAGTAGACCTCTGTTTTCATATGAAGCAGGGTCTGTAACTAAAAGACATGGCCTATATTTAAGGCACTGTGCTACAGTAATTGGGAAAACTCGATAATCATTAACTCTTTGTCTTCCTACTGACAGGCTTTTTCCATTTGGACTGCACAGTGCACTGTATATCCCCTGTATTGCTATGTGACCTGGAGCTATGGTAGCTCTGCTAACAGAAGGGTCTGTAGTGACTGCAGCATGGGAGTTCAGGCTCCAGGTTGTATTTCTGGTGCTGCAGAGTGGAGACCTGTGTCCGTTACATACACTAACCTGTCTGTATGTAGACAGGTACCCTCCAGAGAGGAGAATCTAGCTTAGTTAGGTAGGGCTATTCCAGCAGAAAGTCTTGCTAACAACTGGAACATCAGACATTGCTGGGAGTGTTGTGGTGTGACACTGTGATTACATTGCAAACGCATGGCATTAAAGATTCTGTGGGCTGTGACCCTTTCATTTTACTTCTTAGGTTCATTACTCATGTAACCAAATACAAGTGGTGTGACACATATGTTACAATGCAGTGCTGGGTAAGTACAAGTTGACTAGTACCAAAAATTATTTTTGGGGGGATGCAAAAGTTGCTTAATTGTAGCTTGCCCAATGCTATTGGTATTTATCAGATAAGATGCAATCCAAAGCTGCTTCTTTCTTCTTGTGAATTTCCATATGGCTTCCAATTAACAATCTTCATTCAGATACCTAATCTGTAATGTTATAGTGCTTCTTTAAAGGCACCCACACTCCATACTTATATCCAGTCTCCATTAATCACTCGTACCTTCATATTTACTACTGGAAAATCCAAATATGTCTTGATGGATTGCAGCACATATTACATCATCCATACAACAATATTTTACATGATCTGAGACACCAGAGATCAGACATTGCATACTGTTACATCTGTTAACACATTTTTTTTAGTTCACTGCTTCTGGCATTTGCTACAGGAGAGGACTACTATATCATTGTTCTCATGCAATTTTTGTAAAAACTATTGTGCAACTCTGAGTGTCTATCACAAAATTCTTTGCAGTCAACTAAAAGATGAAAATGAGAATTTCATTCCCTAGCAGTGTTCCATACTGTGCATAAATGAGAGATTCTGAGCATAAAGTAGACTATGTCATTGAGACAACATTCTACCACATGAACCATTCAATGATGGATTGGAAGCCATCAAAAAGACAGCACTGCAACCCCCTGTTGGCTGTAGGTAAGACTAGGAGAAGCACTAGGCTGGTATTGGACATGAGGGCAATTAATAAAATAATAATCGTGTGAGAATCTGAGCAGAAAATTTAGTTCAACAAGTACAGTGGAGCCAAGGATCAAGTACCTCGTTTCCATCAATTTGAGTATGTCGTATCGACAGATAAGTCTAAACAGAGCTCCTGTAATGTACACTGCTTTTATTTCTGCATGTCATACCTACCCGTTTAGAATGACATCAGTTACTCTAAACATGAGTGTTGGTGTGTTTATAATAACATTACATGATGTGTTAGGCCCAGAATTACTACAAAGAATTACTTTATATGTGGGTGATTTGATGAATGCCACACAAATTTTGGAAGTGCACATGTCATTGGTAGAGAATGTTTTAGAATACTTTCAGCAATATGATGTTAAAGGCAATATGAAAAAAAAAAAATTTTTTTTCTAGACAGAGAGAGACAGAGAGAGACAGAGAGAGACAGAGAGAGACAGAGAGAGACAGAGAGAGACAGAGAGAGACAGAGAGAGACAGAGAGAGACAGAGAGAGAGAGAGACAGAGAGAGACAGAGAGAGACAGAGAGAGACAGAGAGAGAGAGAGACAGAGAGAGACAGAGAGAGAGATATAGAGAGAGAGACAATTGACAAAACAAAAATACAAAGAGTTCATAACTTCCCAGTATACCAAACAGGTGCAGTTAAAAGTATCTTCAGATTTAGCCAATGAACATTGTCATTTTGTTCCAAACCAGTTTTTATATGCAGAACAATTACAAAATTTTGTACGCAGACTGATCCCTTAGATTGGGTCTGAAGTAATCCAGTCTGCTTTTAATAAGATCAAAGATGCACTAGCAAATAAACAGTTGGTGTACCATATGAATGTCCCAGGATTTTTACTTGTCAACTGATGCTTCATTTACCAGGTTGGGAGCTTCTCTCTTCCAAATTAGGGGTTTAGATGGTAGATGAAGTGTCTGTACACTACCCTTTCCTAATGGGCCTACACAGCCATTGAATATGAAGTTGTCACAATTATTTACCCTTTCAGGAAATTCCACCACTATTTTGTTGATAATTACACCAAAGTATATTGTGGTTGCCAACCTTTAAGCTTTCTTCTCAGTTGCAAATTAGTGTATGCAGAAGTGGTTCACTTCAGTAATACAATTTAAAAATAGTTTGTCATGGAACAGAACAATGTAGTAACTGACACATTACCATGTTTACCTGAAGAAATATCCAGTAACTTTTGCTCTGAGGGATGAAGTTCTAAATATAATGTCTTTCTGGTGCATGATAACACTTATTGTCTGTGTTTCATGTCAGCAGCAATGTGTGTCATCTCCAAGACAGGAATCCTAGGTGGAGAGAAATCAGAATACAATCTGCACTTGACCCACCTAAGACACTAGTTAGATACTATGTGCTTCACAATAATGTATTATTTTGTTGTTGTTTTACCCAGTATAACTGGTGTAATTGCATTCCAGAGGACAGCCTGGAGAACCTAATCTTGTACATCCATTAAGCACTGGGGATCCTGAAGTGGTTAAATGTGTTGAGAAAATCAATGGCTATTGCTATTTTCCTTACCTGTAAAAGAGAGTAAAATGGATTATCCACAAACATCTACTCTGTCAAAGTGTGAAACCTCCAAACTGTGGCTCTGAAGGTGAGCTCCACCCAGTCTGGGTGGAAGAAGAGATTTAGGTGACATTACCTCATGCTCAAGAGTTTGCTTTCCGTTACGGTCCTCTGCTGCTGTGCACATTCAAATCACCCACTATATGCACAGGCACTCATATGAAGCTAAAGTTTAGGAGCACTGTGCTGCCACAAAAAGCTGAACACAGGTTGTAAGTCAGCTGGAGTGAGACGTGGGCTGCCAGATTCACTTGGACACAGATCTCTAGTGTGCCTGGTGAACTGAAGAGATCAGCAACGAAAAGTTATAGTTTATTATCTAGAAAAATGTATTTTAGTATAGAGGTCTAGTAGGTACAGGTAGTACATATACATAATAAAGATGGGATGGCAGGCAAGATTGTGGAATGAGGACACAGTAGCATGTTCTGTTTCCCACAACCTACATGAATGCATTTGAAATTTCAGATGAGGAATCATAATTCAGGTCTTAGATATGGTAGCCAGGTAAGCTTGCAGCTCAGTAATATCACAGACAAAAAATTTAGAGCAGCCAGCTACTAGTCAGACTTGGGACAAACTATATGATACGAGATTCAAAACTTTCATGGCTTTGTTGACATTTTCTATCGTAAGTGGCCACGATTTCTTTTTTATATATGAAAAGTGGTCAAAACACTTCATCATAAATTTTAGTATTTCTATCAAACAAAGATTTGATAGGTTCATCCACATTAGTCCATGTTGATGTAATTCAATAGCTGAAGTGAAAAACGTATAAGTAGTTTATCAGATGATAGCGAAAATCAAAAGATCCTAATTCCCAATACTAAAATAATATGGACACTTGCAAAAAACATAAAAATATACGTGGACACTACATTAAGCGGCGAAAATGTGTGGATGTCAGCATAAATGATGGGGAATGCTATGTTTTGATGTAGCAAAACATTTATAAAGATTTGATATAGCACTATGGCAACAAAGGAGTTACTACTGTAATTTTGTGTTTCCTTGTTAGAGTTGTGGGGCATTTCAGTAGCAGTGCTATCATGTATAAACACCGCTGTGTTTCGGGCTTCCATATAAATCTGACCACTAACAAAATCTCTAACCTTGGCTATGGTGTACGAAAGAAGATGTTTCTGTAAAGGATAACAGTTCAGGGCTGTAAGAGTTTAGATTAGTGAGGTTTCCCGCTTTAGGCCCAAGAGTGTCCTGCAGTTGTAACTAAGTGAAGGCAGCAGCTTCTAAGCAGTCAGTGTATTAATTACATGTCACAAAGTACAATCAGTAAGTCTATAATAACTGTTCCACATTCAGTGCCATTCTGCTCCAGATAACTTTACTTCTGCTCTTATGTGTTGCCTTCTTTAGGGCCGCCTGAATCTTTTGAAGTGTGTAGATTGTTGTTTTTTATGGATCACACCTACAGATATCTATTATGAGGTTTGATGTAAGAAAAAGAAAGATTAATTTCTACATCTACATCCATCTACATCCATACTCCGCAAGCCACCTGACGGTGTGTGGCGGAGGGTACCTTGAGTACCTCTATCGGTTCTCGCTTCTATTCCAGTCTCGTATTGTTCGTGGAGAGAAGGATTGTCGGTATGCTTCTGTGTGGGCTCTAATCTCTCTGATTTTATACTCATGGTCTCTTTGCAAGATATACATAGGAGGGAGCAATATACTGCTTGACTCTTCAGTGAAGGTATGTTCTCGAAACTTTAAAAAAAAGCCCGTACCGAGCTACTGAGCATCTCTCCTGCAGAGTCTTCCACTGGAGTTTATCTATCATCTCCATAACGCTTTTGCGATTACTAAATGATCCTGTAACAAAGCGCACTGCTCTCCGTTGGATCTTCTCTATCTCTTCTATCAACCCTATCTGGTACGGATCCCACACAGCTGAGCAGTATTCAAGCACTGGGCGAACAAGCATACTGTAACCTACTACCTTTGTTTTCAGATTGCATTTCCTTACGATTCTTCCAATGAATCTCAGTCTGGCATCTGCTTTACCAACGATCAACTTTATATGATCATTCCATTTTAAATCACTCCTAATGCGTACTCCCAGATAATTTATGGAATTAACTGCTTCCACTTGCTGACCTGCTATTTTGTAGCTAAATGTATTCGTAGCTCATTAAAGTTGTCTACATTGAGACTGAATTGCCATACCCTGCACCATGCGTCAATTCACTGCAGATCCTCCTGCATTTCAGTACCATTTTCCATTGTTACAGTACTTGGGCACAGTCAGCTTCAATGATTTTGTGCTGCCTTCTTGCAACCTGTGATTCTGTTCCTGCTCATGCCACATAAAACAGGTAGCTTCATGTTTCTATCTCGGTGTGCACGTGTAAATCTCCACTAGAACACACATGCTACAAAAATATCTGTAGCTAAAAATCTTGGGACATCAAATCTTTGTGTGTGCCTGTGCACAACACATCAGTTACCCACAGATGAGTCACTGCCTGTCTTCAGTTTTTGTTGTTGTCATGTTATTGTAATTGGTAAATGGTTGCACAATTGTGTTGGTGGCTAGTGCAGGTAGAGGAGACACAAGGATGATAACTGCTTTCAAATAATCGAGGTGTCAGTATTTTATGGTGGAAGTGAGGGACCACTTGAAGTCCGATTCACATGTAGGACAAAAATCCCCAGGGAATCCAAAATGAAGATGATTAATATGTGTCAGAAGGTGTAAGCCTACAACTGTGTGAAATCTTGCAGTTGGAATTAGCCCTTCACTGTTAAATTTGGTTGATCCCACGTGGCTCCCCTAGAAATATCATGTAATGTACAGTTGTCTTGTCAGTTGAAATAGAAAGCTTGGTATAATGTGTGACCTGTGATTAGCAAAAGTCAGAAACTGATGACACACAGTTTCACAGTGGCTGAGGATCCTGCAATTTAAAAAATGCTTTAGAAATAACAATTGACCCCTACCAAATTCCAAAAGCTTGATGTGCCTTTTTAGACTACAAAGAATGATCTCATGCCACATGTGATTTTTAGTATGGTCATATTATTCTTTCAAAAGTACCCTGCTACTTAAATGGAAACTTTTACACATTGCAGTGTACAGTTTTGTAATATGTCTGTGTTGTGGGGACATTATATGGTGGCAAATAATGTAGATAATCTGAGCTCATTATGTAGCTCTAATTGCAAAAGTACTTTTGTAACATTCTGTTACCTAAATCTGATGTCGTTATTTTCTCTAAACATAGTTGGCTGTGAATTACATGTTGAGATTGTCAGACAATTTCTTCCATAAGCGAAAGCTCGTAGTTTATAAATTTTTGGCTTGAAATTACTGTATGTTCAATCTCAGAAATGTCTGAGAAGGATTTTTAAGCATTTTTTAAATTATTATACTTGGAAACAATTACAAATAAGTGTATTGTTCAAATTTTGTAGCAGTATAGGCTAAGTAAAATCCTTCTAATGCAGATGACAAATTGATGTGTTACGTAGGTACTGTGCGTGAAAACTGCTAGCAGTGAATAGTCTAAACAGACAGATGTGTCTCAATAATGTCCAGTTTCAGAAAATTATCATACCATGAAAGATGCTTGTTGGTTATGTCTACAATAAGACAGGCCATTCATTATATGCTATTTATCACAAAGTAAATCTGCAGTTGCCAACCCACACAATTTCAAAGTATGTGAACTACCTACATTAATTGTATAGAAGTTCTCATTGCTTGTCAAACCTCAGTCCATGCAAACATGTTCAAGATATGTTACTTGGTGCCTCCATATGCACAACAAAAAAATGACACACACACACACACACACACACACACACACACACACACACACACAAGCCACAGTTGTTAGACTTAGGAAGGTGAATGATGTTTCCAGGAGAATAAAGCATGGGGAAAATGTCTTGCATATCCAGTTTCTTCTACACCATTGTATAGAGTTGCATTCATCTTATCCCAACAGTATGTTCCTTTGTACATAGTGTGTTATAAATTTCTGTGCATGTTTCAGAGTTGTGCTTACATATAGCTCCTTCCACATCTGCATCCCTAACAGTTTTTTTTTAAATCACTGATTGTTTCCCTACTAGGAACTGATATGTGGATTATGCTGATTTAGGTACCCCCAAGTGTTCCACAGGTATGACTAGTGCATACCTGCATTATCTGTTAAGCCCTCTGACTCTTGATCAGTCTTGTAGAAAAGCTGTAAACTGATTTACAGATATTGTGCAAATGATGTACACTATACAGTTTTATACTAACATGACTTTTTTCCATATTTATTACCACCAGAAAATACTACGCACATCAAATGCTTCTATGCAAGTAAATTTGCTCATCAACCAGCCTACCCCTCTCTCCTATGACACAGTACCACAGTAGCAAATGCAATCACTGTCTGAAGTTACAGTAATTCCTAGATGCAATATTTTCAGTATAGTTTGACAAAAACTAACATTCCTTGTGTAGCAAATGCTCACAGCAGTTCCAAGACATATGTTTATTAGATACTTAGTGTAATGTGCTTTGTCAATGGCCACATCCATACTAGTGTAATTGGGCACTGAACTCCACTGCTGGTTTTTCTGATGGGTGTGAGGAAGATGATGGGAATGTGTCCATGGATGTCTCCTGGTGTCAAAATAGCAACATTTATTAATAAACAGCAATATATTGGTTGTGGGCACTCTAGGCGAGGGTTGCTTCCATTCGTAATATTTTTGGTGGTGATAGAGGTGACAGGTGGATGTTCACAAACGCGCCAGCTGCTGCATCTGTAATTGCATTGGCATATCTTGAATCTGCTGCGTTGCCAGTGGCACTCCAGCCTTCCAGGACATTTTGCTGCAGCTGGAACAACTCACTGTGGGACTCAGTCATGCTGGCAACTGGGGGGTGTGGCAGGACAGATCAGTGCCCTGTCTCAGCAGACATCCCCAGCACCGACACTCTGGTGTGAATGCGCCAGCGTCCCTGGCCCTGCCCCAGTCATGGTGTTCAAGCCAGCAGCATCCAGGATAATGCCGACAGTGCATTATCACAAAGCACCCCAAGCAATGGCTCCAAAGACAGTGTCCTAAGATAATTAAGGCTGGATAGTTATGGCAGTGGAGTCACTCTGGCAGCTCCTGGGAAACTACGTGCATTATGACAGTGACTATTACAATGATTGTGATTGCAGTTACAACTCTGAACTGGTGGTGGTGGTGGTAAGTAACACAGCTCTGCGTCACTCAAACATCTCAAGACAGATGATGGTGATGAGCGGGCTGCTGGTCCTTAAATGTGGCTTTCTTGCTGGTCTGCTGTTTTTCTTTCCCAGTAGGTCAGGGGAATATTCTGGTGTTGCTCAGCTGGCCTATCTGATCCAATTACTGCCTCGATGTTGGTGCCCTGGCTTGCAGTGAGCTGCTTCTTGTCATGTCTTCTCCTGTATGGTGAACTGGCTGTTGAGACAGCATTATCCTGTGTTACTGTACTCGGCACTCCACCGACCAATTATGCCACAGTATCATAGCACTGAACTGCACAACTGAGTGTAACACACACAGATTCAGGCTCCTAATACTCCTTCACTTTTTAACTATCTTTATTATTCCAAATTCCTAGCTTTAACTAATTTAATCACTCTCATCTTTCAACACACTATAGTTTGTTCAGTCCCCAATTCAAAAATTGTATTGCTTTCAGTTTTAGAGTAAACAGGAGTAGAAGTCAACTTCCTCATTAGTGTGGTTCCTGAACTCACATCTAGGTTTTTAATATGGGAATATGTAAAGTGTATTGTATACTCTTTACCAATAAGAACAGTAGTTGGGTTTTTAAAGTGAAGGTGTGCATCTTTCATAAACTTGTTCTATAGTGAAAAATTATACTCTTTGCAAAAATAATGTGTTGCTAATGCTTTATCAGGAATGATGATATTATTAGTTTTATATCTCAATATACTGAAAGCATATGAAGACTGATCAATTTGTAATACAGAATGGGCTTATCGTTGTTTTTTGAAAATGTTTTCATGGGATGCATCTTATCAGTGGAACATGATTCCACACATTTGCCAAAACACTCAAATCAAGTATTACCAAGGCACCACCTGATTTTCATCTGTAGGATGATTCTTCCTCTATGGACCTCCTTACTTCATTCAGATATATTTATTTAGCACAAACTGAACAGTCAACCAACAGCTTGAATGTATCTTTATCAACAACAAAATTTAATTTTACAACATTTATGAGACATCACATTTATTGTATGGATAATTGTTCATACAATAACATTGTTGTTGTTGTGGTCTTCAGTCCTGAGACTGGGTTGATGCAGCTCTCCATGCTACTCTATCCTGTGCAAGCTTCTTCATCTCCCAGTACCTACTGCAACTTACATCCTTCTGAATCTGCTTAGTGTGTTCATCTCTTGGTCTCCCTCTATGATTTTTACCCTCCACGCTGACCTCCAATGCTAAATTTGCGATCCCTTGGTGCCTCAAAACATGTCCTACCAACTGATCCTTTCTTTTAGTCAAGTTGTGCCACAAACTTCTCTTCTCCCCAATCCTATTCAATACCTCCTCATTAGTTACGTGATCTACCCACCTTATCTTCAGCATTCTTCTGTAGCACCACATTTCGAAAGCTTCTCTTCTCTTCTTGTCCAAACTAGTTATCGTCCATGTTTCACTTCCATACATGGCTACACTCCATACACATACTTTCAGAAACGACTTCCTGACACATAAATCTATACTCGATGTTAACAAATTTCTCTTCTTTAGAAATGCTTTCCTTGCCATTGCCAGTCTACATTTTATATCCTCCCTACTTCGACCATCATCAGTTATTTTGCTTCCCAGATAGCAAAACTCCTTTACTACTTTAAGTGTCTCATTTCCTAACCTAATTTCCTAACCTAATTTGCTCAGCATCACCCGATTTAATTCGACTACATTCCATTATCCTCATTTTGCTTTTGTTGATGTTCATCTTATATCCTCCTTTCAAGACACTGTCCATTCCGTTCAACTGCTCTTCCAAGTCCTTTGCTGTCTCTTACAGAATTACAATGTCATCGGCGAACCTCAAAGTTTTTACTTCTTCTCCATGAATTTTAATACCTACTCCGAATTTTTCTTTTGTTTCCTTTACTGCTTGCTCAATATACAGATTGAATAACATTGGGGAGAGGCTACAAACCTGTCTCACTCCTTTCCCAACCACTGCTTCCCTTTCATGCCCCTCGACTCTTATAACTGCCATCTGGTTTCTGTACAAATTGAAAATAGCTTTTCGCTCCCTGTATTTTACCGCTGCCACTTTCAGAATTTGAAAGAGAGTATTCCAGTTAACATTGTCAAAAGCTTTCTCTAAGTCTACAAATGCTAGAAACGTAAGTTTACCTTTTCTTAATCTTTCTTCTAAGATAAGTCGTAAGGTTAGTATTGCCTCACGTGTTCCAACATTTCTACGGAATCCAAACTGATCTTCCCCGAGGTCCGCTTCTACCAGATTTTCCATTCGTCTGTAAAGAATTTGCGTTAGTATTTTGCAGCTGTGACTTATTAAACTGATAGTTCGGTAATTTTCACACCTGTCAACACCTGCTTTCTTTGGGATCAGAATTATTATATTCTTCTTGAAGTCTGAGGGTATTTCGCCTGTCTCATACATCTTGCTCACCAGATGGTAGAGTTTTGTCATGACTCGCTCTCCCAAGGCCATCAGTAGTACTAACAGAATGTTGTCTATTCCCGGGGCCTTGTTTCGATTCAGGTTTTTCAGTGCTCTGTCAAACTCTTCATGCAGTATCGTATCTCCCATTTCGTCTTCATCTACATCCTCTTCCATTTCCATAATATTGTCCTCAAGTACATCGCCCTTTTATAAACCCTCTATATACTCCTTCCACCTTTCTGCCTTCCCTTCTTTGCTTAAGACTGGGTTGCCATCTGAGCTCTTGATATTCATACAAGTGGTTCTTTTCTCTCCAAAGGTCTCACTAATTTTCCTGTAGGCAGTATCTATCTTACCCCTAGTGAGACAAGCCTCTACATCCTTACATTTGTCCTCTAGCCATCCCTGCTTAGCCATTTTGCGCTTCCTGTCGATCTCATTTTTGAGACGTTTGTATTCCTTTTTGCCTGCTTCATTTACTGCATTTTTATATTTTCTCCTTTCATCAATTAAATTCAATATTTCTTTTGTTACCCAAGGATTTCTATTAGCCTTCGTCTTTTTACCTACTTGATCGTCTGCTGCCTTCACTACTTCATCCCTCAGAGCTACCCATTCTTCTTCTACTGTATTTCTTTCCCCCATTCCTGTCAATTGTTCCCTTATGCTCTCCCTCAAACTCTCTACAACCTCTGGTTCTTTCAGTTTATCCAGCTCCCATCTCTTTAAATTCCCACATTTTTGCGGTTTCTTCAGTTCCAATCTGCAGTTTCAATCTGCAGTTCATAACCAATATATTGTGGTCAGAATCCACATCTGCCCCTGGAAATGTCTTAAATTTAAAACCTGGTTCCTAAATCTCTATCTTACCTTTATATAATCTATCTGATACCTTTTAGTATCTCCAGGATTCTTCCAGGTACACAATAACATTACAGTACATAAATTTAACAAGATATCAGTCCTACTGGCACAACATTCATGTTCTTTAATTTAAATTTTTCATAATTAAAACTACTTTATTTCTACATGAGATGCTGCCTTTGTTATCAACAAATTCCATTATTATAACATGAAACACAATATTTTTTGACATTAACAGTGTTCCTAACAAGCCTAATCACACAGTTTGATGCTGGAATCACACCCAATGTAAAATAATCTCCACTAAACATTAACATTTTATTGCATTAATGAAGTGTTCATAATAGAGTTATGTGGTAACTGTTTCAAATAATAGCATCTCAGCACTGTGTTATACAATACCTAGTAGGTGACACATGTACTTTGAATTAATATAAATTTTGATAGAAGCTGTTTTTCTTGTAGAATTCCAGAAATTTCTTTTGAGCTGGCTTACGTTGGAGTGTGACAGACTAACTTTGACATTGCTTTTCCCTGGCATTCATCCACTGGTTGTTAGGAAAGTGTCATCTTTGACAAATCAATAACAGCAAGAAATCTGGCACCTCCCTTGTGCCTGATTTACAATGCAACACAACGTCTAGAGAACAACCTCATGTTAACAACTACAGCAGATTGATAGCAGCAGTGGATCAGTAAGAGAAATAAGTCACTGAAAGCATGGGGATGGCAATAGGAACATGGGTCTCCATTTACTTATCTCACGATGGTGGTCATGTTGTACATGCACCAGATTGTAGAACACATGCCACATGATAGCTTCGTGCCACAGTAAACAGCAACAGGTTCCTGGAAGCTCATAGGCCTATACATTCATATTACACTGGCTTGAAAAATATAAGGACAAAGCAAATTTTGCATGGTGTAACAGCCAAATAACATACCTCAGAGAAACTGTACATACAAATAATTATTTCAGTATTCTACAGAAGGCAACTGAAAGAGAAACTGACAAACAGAAATGATGCTTTCATTCAAAGAAAATAAGTACACTGAAGTGGCCATGATTTATGAACATCCTCTGGCCTACAAAAGACAGAACATGGTTCATAATAGGGTGTGTGATCAAGAATGAGAATGCATGATCTGCAATGTGCACCCATTTTGGCACAAGGTTGGTAAAGAGTTCCTGTGTACAGTGTTCCATTCCTCCTCCAGTGCAGCTAACAATAGCTAGATGCTCATTGGTGCATGTGGCCATGCTGCAACGCATCTCGCCAACATGTTCGATAGGGCCTAAGTCAGGGGAACATGCAGGATAGTCCACTCGTCAGATATCCTTGCATTCCAAGATCTCCACATGCACTGTTCGGTGCAGTCAGTCAGTGAAGTCACAGCCGAATGCACTCCTGAAAAAGCAAACATTGGGAAGAAGTACTGTGTCACAGTGGTGTTGTCTGGTCAGTATACTGTGTTCAAAGATTTGAAGGCAGTATGCCCTTGCAACATTGTGCCTCTTACATCATGACAACTAGACTACCAAAATGATGATGTCAGGCAATGTTGGTGAGATGCATTAGTGCTCTCACCAAGAGGTCACACATATTGCATACAGGAACATTATTGAACATGATCAATTTGGTGGTTGAGGTTTTAGGGCATCGACAGTGATAATGTTGCATGGGCATATTGCCTGCTAATCATTGAACACAGTTCACTTACAGGTCAACGTCTTTGTGGCACTGCTCCTTCTATACCCCTGCCTTTCCAAGAGTGCATTTGGCCCTGACTTCATTTTTATGGAAGACACTGCAGGACTGCATCTAACAGCACAGGTGCAAGAGCTGTAGGTGTGAGAAGATATTTGACCAGTGGGATAGCTTGCCCATTCCCCTGCTTTAATTCCCATGTAGCATGGCTGGATGTGTTTGGGAGACATACTGCAGCGCATCCACATGCACAGTCAACTGTCCTGCAATTATCGACAATGCTGATGAATGGAAAGCTCTACCATAAGAACTACATACCAAATGTGGGGGCAGAATGCCACTACATTGCGGAGCACACATTGCCATCCATGGTGATCACAAGAGACGCGTGCAGCCTATTGTCATTTCTAAGAGTTCTGCTTGATTCTGAAAAAATCCTTTTCTTAAGATAACACATTTAATCTCCAACTAAAGTATATAACTTTACCTCATAACTGAACAGACACTTTACACCATAATGAGAACACAAGATTGATTCTTTAACTTAAGAACTTTCTCTTGCTCCTCCTTTTTTCTTGGGGGGGGTGGGGCAGCGGGATGCACTGTCAATACCACACTGACTCCCAAGAGGAAGAAAAAAAAAATTACATCACCAAAGATTATAAGCTATGGAATAAGCTACATGCAAAGAAAAAACACTTAATTACTAGTATCTACAAAAACTGTTTTAGCCTTTCTCTTATCCTGCAAAATATGACTAGTGTGTGATAGTGCCCACCACCATCCCACAGAAATATGGGCTGACGTAGTAAATAATCTGTAGCATACCCTGTAATCTAAGATACGTTGGTATGTGGCAATCTGTTTGTGTGGCTGAAAAGAGACTACCCCATAAATCAGTCTTTTAATTAGATTGCATTCAAAGTTTCCTCCTGTGAATGTACAAACCATTATGAATACAACAAAATATGCTGTAAGTGTGTTCCTTTACCTGCCATAGGCCTAGACAAAGAAACAGGATATACGGTAAGCATTTTCATGCAGCAAAGCAACTTACACAATATTAACAAAGGAATGGCATCCATCATAAGCATGTTCTTAAATAAACTAACAGATAATTGTTAATGATACATGCACAACATTACAGTACATCATATTATATTGACTACTTTTCTTGCCTGTCCTTTGTACACTCATGTGTTTTCATGTGTGTTGAGAGTCATCACAATTCTGACACTTGCAGTCAGTGGTAAATGCATTTTCCATAAGTTATGACTTTGGGCAAAAAACTTTCCAAAACATTACACATTTGGTATTTAATTATACCCTGTGAGCCAGGATAATCTATAAAATATGCCACTCATAACAGAATGGTTTCATTGGCTGATTGTAACTTCAGTTGTCATTGGATAACTGTGAAATTGAGCAAATATCTTTGGAGTGGAATGCATTTTAGTCCGATGAAATAGGTACCCATTCCACCTGCAATCCTTTCACAACTGTACTTCTGGCTGACTCTAGCATTCACTGCTGCAATCACTGAAAGTTTCTTGTTATTGCTGGTGTTTCTAACGAATTTACAAGAATTGTGTGTGCATATTACTATACATTAAACTACATGCAACAAAAGAAAATAAGAAAATTTGAGTGCAGAAAACTACACTGAAACTTCATAGTTACAAAACTTGGTTTGAGGACTGAAGCACTTAAAAATCTCTCCATTAGGGTCCATAAACAGTGGAAACAATCAACTCTGTCCATTCACTGGGGCCCCTGTAAGGATCACAGGTTAATGTTTTGAGTACTCTTTATTGGCTTCCCTTCCATGTGATGGTGGACAGTTTTCAAATTCAAGAGTGAGGAATGTCTATGGTGCACTGGTATATTTATGACTTGGAGCCATTTTTGTAATCATATGATGTAATTGTTCCTACAAAGCACTTCTCATAGCTGGATAATGCGATAAATATTAACAAGCTGACAGTAAATATTACTCCAACTTGTAAAATCTGGGAATCTAATAACTTTTCCCCTGCATTTTTTTCTGTTGGTCCTATCATAATCATTATCCTCCCCCTTCTCCTACCATTAAGAGTTTTGACTTTCCAAACTCTACCACAGGTTTCAATGTCAATTTTCAAAATTATTCACATGGAAACCAAATTGTGTTCTTTCTCATGTTTAACCTGTACAGTAACGCATAACAAAACTGTTTTGCACCCTAAATGCCTTTGGGTTCATTTAGAAAAAGATTTGCCATTTTTAGGTCTGCTTTCAAAATGGTTTCACAATGTTTCATCACCTGAGTGGTGGGGAGAGTGTTGTAGCTGGAGCAAATCTTTTCTGGCTGGGGCTTTGGTCAAGTGAAAGATTTTTAGAATCATACCAAGGAATGTAGATTAGAATCTGCCATAACCTGCTTTGGTCATTTTCGACTGTTTTTCTTGTTTTGAGTCATGGGTGCAGCTTTTGTAAATGTGAAGTAATCTACTTATTTAAGTGATGTAAAATACTTTACAGCTGTTTGGGATAACTTGTTCATTCTTCAGTTGCAGAGATATAAGGTGAGTAACATCAAAATTTTTTTAAAATGTATCACATAAATCATGGACTCATCTGTCCACGTGTCATCAGTCATGGAAGATGATGAACATTGAAACAGGAGGTGTTCTTGTACCTTGCTGATATTTGCCAACTAAGTTTCTTTAACATTTAAATAATTTTCCTTCTTGAAAATGGAGATTTGTGTTTGAAGCATAGCAGGTATTTCAACATATTTTTGACTTGTAACTGATTTTTATATATTAATTCATAAAATGATATTGCTTATTTATTATTGGAGTATTGTGGATTGATAATGTAACACAGACCACCAAATACAATACTGATGTAATTTTCTCAAATATAAAACTTTTAAATTTTGATAGAATATTTGCCCTCAAAAGGCAAAGGTCCAGAACTCAATTCATCAAACAGTTTTAACCTGCTAGGATGTTTCATATCAGCACACACTTTGCTGTAGAGCTAAAAATATGTTCTATTGTAGTTTGATAAAGTTTCCGAATTTGTAAATTCTGAAAAAATTTTGTCAAAATATAATTTTCAAGTGTTCATCCAATGCAATAATCTCATTTAATTGGTTTGGCTTAAAACATTGACATTCACTTATGTGCTTTTGCAAACGAAATCGAATGTGGATGAATGTATCACAGAAAGTAAATCAGGATCTAGTTGTGAATAAAATGACAATGGTAGGCTTGATATAGATACTAAATTTGGTTTCCTGAAAGAAAAAAATTGTGAGTATGATTTGCAGGATTAATTCCTCAAACTTCTGCAGAAACAGCATAGATTGATTGAGAACTCCATCTGAGCTGCACGGCTGGAGGTACATCTACATACTCAACAAGCCACTGCACAGTGCTTCGTAGAGGGTACATTATACCACTACTAGTAGTTCCATTTTCTGTTCCAGTCTAAGATAGAGAGAGTGGAAAACAAATGATATATTTCTCCAAATCTGTCCTAAATACTCAAATATTGTGTCATAGTCCCTATATGAAATGTTTTTTGGCAGCAGTAGGATAGTTCTGCACTCAGCTTCAAATGCCAATTCTCTTAACTGTCATGTTCTTAGAAATGCATGTCTTCTTTCCTCCAGGGATTTCCATTTGAGTTCCCATAGCATGCCTGTAACACTTGCATGCTGATGACATCTGCCAGTAACAAATCTAGCACCCTGCCTCTGAATTTCTTTGATGTCTTACTTCAGTCTGGCCTGGTGCAAATCCCATTCCCTCGAACAGTACTAACGTGCAGGTAACACTAGAGTGCTATATGCAGTCTTCTTTACAGATGAACCACACTTCCTTAATTGCTCCCAATAATCGATGGCTGACCATTTGCCTTCCCTATCGCTATCTTCATAGGTACTGTGGGATGCTTGGACTTGCAAAGTCTGGTACCATTTGATGAGGACAGGAAGTAACCTTTTCATAGTAACAGCATTCTCGTTTCTCATGCTTTTTAGATAAATATCTGATGTTACAAACCTCTGGAACATGAAGTAATGAAAAATACTATGTCAAAAATTGTTACTATTAAGGTGCATTTATAAACATACAACATTAAAAATAGCACAAATACATGCAATGTATTCTACAGGGCATTTATTACGGGTTGTCTGTATGTTGGGGTGCAACTTACAACAGCTATGGTGACAGAGACCATACTGGATTTCAGTTACTTGTTTCAGATGGTGAGAGGATTATGTGTGCCATCATTCTGAACTGTCTCTTTCTCAGAAATAAACATGTGAAATCTGTTTTGAGAAACCTTTATTAGTGTGGGAGTTACGACCTGTTAAAATTTGGGACAGTTGGCAAAGCCGGTATTGCAGTATGTGCTCAATAAGACCACCATTGTGCCAAACCTTCATTGCCAGTCATGCTGCACACATCACCAGATCTGTGGGTCCAGCTGTGAGACCAGGGCACCATGGTGGCCTTCTGATAAAATGCCTCCTATGTATCCTGTGACCTACAAACTGTTTTAGCCAAAAACAGTCTGACTTCAGTGGCATATTGGGGAGGTACACAGTCTCATTGGAAGGTGGTTGGGGAATCACCCTCTGATTTATCAGTGTTGGAAGCACATACCCATGGAACATATTAAGATACCTCACCCCATTCAAGGTTCCACCAATAAACACTGGAACCATGATTTTTGTCCCAAATCCCACATAAAATCATCAATTTTTCACCACCAGCACTTTTCAAGAGGTCCATGCAAAAGGGAGTTTGCATCTGACAAGTAAAAAACATTTTCTTCTCCTTGTAACTAAAAAGTAACTTTGTCACTGAAAAACACCTGTCAAGTGAAGTTAGGATTCCTATTACACTGATCAAAAGCCTCTTCTACAAATTGCACCCGCCAATCAGGGTCACCCTCAGATCTGGTACTGAGACTGTAGCTTATCTGGTGTCAAAGTTTTAAGCTGCATGTGTTGTAAACACACCAATGGCACCTGTATGTTTCTGAGAGCCAGGTCATGCTGTGACTTGGACTATCCACAAATGGTGTCAAAATTTCTGTTGCCGACTCTTCATCAGTGGCTGTTCTTGGATGTTCAATACATTGCTTGTCAAGTAACTTGGACACTGTCCTGTGTGAAATACCATTTCTCTTAGGATGCTGGGCATTGAAGAAGTCCGCATCAATCATTATGATACTTCATCCACCTCTCATTAACAAAATTTCACCATGACACACAGTAGGGACACAATGAATCACCTGCAACAAAAAGCAGAATTGACCACCTCCTAGCAGTTTCAAACTTGAACAGGCCATAACTCCTAGACACAGAGACAGCTGAAGAGAGACTTCACATGTGTGTTCTTGATAAAGGGGCATTTCAAAATGATGTGCTACATGAATGAAACCCTCAATACTAGGTACCCACACACAACTCTGAAACCTGATACTGCATATTTCACATGGACTCTATGGCAGAAAAAAAGGAAACTCACAGTGGCTGAAACCAACATACTGAACCATCAAATCCATGTTAGATAGGGTAAGCGAATGTTTGCATAACGAAGTCCACAGTAAAACAATGAAAACTCCGGCTCTTACAAGGGGAGGCCACCAATTGTGAAATTCAGATTCGATTCATACTGCGCATAATAAAAGCTCATGGCCAGAGGTGTAATGTGGCAAAGCACCAAGATGCACTTCTAAGCTGTTCTCGAGAAAATTGACAGTTAAAAGAAACTGTTGCGGTGAAATACTCCCTACGATTAATAATTTTCTACAGCGTCGTGGCGCAGCGGTAAGCGCTCGGATTCATAATTGTCTTCATAGTGTTTACCACGTATACACTCCTGGAAATGGAAAAAAGAACACATTGACACCGGTGTGTCAGACCCACCATACTTGCTCCGGACACTGCGAGAGGGCTGTACAAGCAATGATCACACGCACGGCACAGCGGACACATCAGGAACCCAGGAACCGCGGTGTTGGCCGTCGAATGGCGCTAGCTGCGCAGCATTTGTGCACCGCCACCGTCAGTGTCAGCCAGTTTGCCGTGGCATATGGAGCTCCATCGCAGTCTTTAACACTGGTAGCATGCCGCGATAGCGTGGACGTGAACCGTATGTGCAGTTGACGGGCTTTGAGCGAGGGCGTATAGTGGGCATGCGGGAGGCCGGGTGGACGTACCGCCGAATTGCTCAACACGTGGGGCGTGAGGTCTCCACAGTACATCGATGTTGTCGCCAGTGGTCGGCGGAAGGTGCACGTGCCCGTCGACCTGGGACCGGACCGCAGCGACGCACGGATGCACGCCAAGACCGTAGGATCCTACGCAGTGCCGTAGGGAACCGCACTGCCACTTCCCAGCAAATTAGGGACACTGTTGCTCCTGGGGTATCGGCGAGGACCATTCGCAACCGTCTCCATGAAGCAGGGCTACGGTCCCGCACACCATTAGGCCGTCTTCCGCTCACGCCCCAACATCGTGCAGCCCGCCTCCAGTGGTGTCGCGACAGGCGTGAATGGAGGGACGAATGGAGACGTGTCGTCTTCAGCGATGAGAGTCGCTTCTGCCTTGGTGCCAATGATGGTCGTATGCATGTTTGGCGCCGTGCAGGTGAGAGCCACAATCAGGACTGCATACGACCGAGGCACACAGGGCCAACACCCGGCATCATGGTGTGGGGAGCGATCTCCTACACTGGCCGTACACCACTGGTGATCGTCAAGGGGACACTGAATAGTGCACGGTACATCCAAACCGTCATTGAACTCATCATTCTACCATTCCTAGACCAGCAAGGGAACATGCTGTTCCAACAGAACAATGCATGTCCGCATGTATCCCGTGCCACCCAACGTTCTCTAGAAGGTGTAAGTCAACTACCCTGGCCAGCAAGATCTCCGGATCTGTCCCCCATTGAGCATGTTTGGGACTGGATGAAGTGTCGTCTCACGCGGTCTGCACGTCCAGCACGAACGCTGGTCCAACTGAGGCGCCAGGTGGAAATGGCATGGCAAGCCGTTCCACAGGACTACATCCAGCATCTCTACGATCATCTCCATGGGAGAATAGCAGCCTGCATTGCTGCGAAAGGTGGATATACACTGTACTAGTGCCAACATTGTGCATGCTCTGTTGCCTCCGTCTATGTGCCTGTGGTTCTGTCAGTGTGATCATGTGATGTATCTGACCCCAGAAATGTGTCAATAAAGTTTCCCCTTCCTGGGACAATGAATTCACGGTGTTCTTATTTCAATTTCCAGGAGTGTAGTTAACGGATATTCCAAAATGAATATTTATAGTGAAAGTTAAACGTTCAAATTAGAATAGAGACCCCATGAACACACATTTGCTGTGGCAGGTATGAAATGTAAACTCCATTGTTACACTTGAAGGACAGATGTTGAATGGGCCAAAATGAGCCGCCGCATAACAGCGTAGTTGCCAGCTAACTTCAAAAGGTACATGCAGTCCCTAGCGCAACTTATAACTTTGTTGAAAATCAGTGCGTATGTGAGTGCTTTGGTACACCCTGTTAAACAAGTGGAAAAATGGAAGCGGTACAATTGAAGAGCGATGCGGGTCCTTCGCATGATAGTGATGTGATCAAAAAAGATTCTATAAACAGCGAAGTGGCGAAACAACAATTGAAAGATGTGTTGGTGTATTTTGAAAGCCTCCTTCATAACAGGAATCGCATCTCAGCAGAATCGTCATCATCAGTCAACGAAGAAGCCATGGCAATTGGGGAAGAAATGTTCCAGAATACGCTGCAAATGCTCGCCAAAAAAACCCTCGTTCATGATGAGGAACTTATAGACATTAATGAAATCAACGACAATAATGCCTATGAAGACGTTAAAACGAGTCCCATTGCCAACGAATCATCAGACGAATACAAGCCAGATGAGAAGAAAAAAAATGGGTACGACTATATTTCTCTGGATTACAAAATTAGAGCTGTCAATCTGGCCAAAGAACATCTAGGCTAGAGTCTCGAAACTCTACAAAAAGGGGTGCTCTTGTTTGACAAATATGTGCTATTTATCCAGGTGGGAAGAGCAAATCAAACATGGCGGTAGCAAATTTGATAAATATTGTACCATCGATTCATGGGTGCATGATTGCTTCTTAGGAGCTCGACAAAACTTCCAGCAAGTTACTACCAGAAACCTGCAGCAGTGGGCCTTGGGCGCTGCAAGTCAGTTCCCAGATTTCAACTTCAAAGCTTCAAAAACATGGGTCACCAAATTTAAAAAGAAGCATGGGATTCGGCAACGGAAAATCACAAAATTTGTTTCCCGGAAAGAGATGGCTACCCAAGACGAAATTTTGGCCGCAGCGGACACATTTTGGATCCAGCTGCGAACGTTGATAACTAACTTTGACAAAGATTTCATTATTAATACTGATCAAACAGTTATGTAAAGAGCTGTTCACAAATGTCATATGACATGATGATAGAATATGATAATCTGATATTTCTTATATAAACGATATTTTTTTATTTTGTTTGTCAGTGTGCCAGTACCAGTCCACGTTCAACAGAACTCTTGCCGAAAAAGTTTAAAGGCTGTTCTGGTAGCCTGAGACGACATGAACAAGGTGACGCATTCGTATACGGCACAATATTCAATCACAATGTCTGGGCGAGTCTTGCCTCTTGTTTTCATGTGCCTCCAAGAGTCCACAGGTACATTTGGACCCAGAGTACAGAACACAGTTGATGAGTACGCCAAGAAGTATACCAAGGTAGTTATTACATCCTCCAAATCCAGTAAACTAACAAAGGGTTTGTTCGTGGACTTCTTGCATAATGCTTTGCAACCATACGTACAAAAGAAAGAATTTCTCCTTCTGATCAACTATTGGGGTGGGCAAACGAACCCAGCACTATACAATGAGATGTTCCAGGATGATAAGAAGCACTATAAAAGTCATTCCTCCAAAGTGCACTCCTCTCGTCCAACCGTGTGATGTGTATTTTTACCGACAGATAAAAAATTTTATCAAGTGCCTTCAAAATTGTGCTTTTTTAATCGAGCAAAACCGTGACATCAACTCCAGAGAGGATTGTACAAAAATCCAATCCATCGTCCACCACCAATTGTCTTCTCCGAGTTTTTCCAATATGATACGATACACATGGTATGCATCAAACCTGACGAATGATAGAACAGTTTTTCATAATGTCAATCAGGTGTGTACCCCAACAGATAATTAAAAAAAAAATTGTTCTTGTAAAAACGCATCGTTTATCAGATGTGCTCGATGTCGTGCTGTTTTCTGCTTTCCATGTTTCTATGATAACTATCACTCAGGTTCATGCGATACTCCAGCTACTTCTGGTCACTAATTGTTAATTATGTGCGAGTGTATACCGAACTTTTCAATAGATTGTATCCACTTTAATATTATTTGTGATATTGTATTTTATTTCGAGTATTATTTTTCCACAACAAACGACTTTCAACAACTTATTATATGCATAATTGTTGCAACTGATTGCCATTACACCAACAACATGAAAACAGCTTTCACATCCCACAACTACCCTCCCGACCTGGTTCAGAAGCAAATTACCAGAGCCACTTCCTCATCCCCTCAAACCCAGAACCTCCCACAGAAGAACCCCAAAAGTGCTCCACTTGTGACAGGATACTTTCCGCGACTCGATCAGACTCTGAATGTGGCTCTCCAGCAGGGATATGACTTCCTCAAATCCTGCCCTAAAATGGGATCCATCCTTCATGAAATCCTCCCCACTCCACCAAGAATGTCTTTCCGCCGTCTACCTAACCTTCGTAACCTCTTGGTTCATCCCTATGAAATCCCCAAACCACCTTCCCTACCCTCTGGCTCCTACGCTTGTAAGTACCCCCAGTGAAAAACCTGTCCCATGCACCCTCCCACCACCACCTACTCCGGTCCTGTAACCCGGAAGGTGTACACAATCAAAGGCAGAGCCACATGTGAAAGCACCCACGTGATTTACCAACTGACCTGCCTACACTGTGAAGCTTTCTATGTGGAAATGACCAGCAACAAACTGTCCATTTGCATGAATGGTCACAGGCAGACAGTGTTTGTTGGTAATGGGGATAGCCCTGCGGCTGAACATGCCTTGGTGCACGGCCAGCACATCTTGGCACAGTGTTACACCGTCCGGGTTATCTGGATACTTCCCACTAACACCAACCTGTCAGAACTCCGGAAATGGGAACTTGCCCTTCAGTGTATCCTCTCTTCCCGTTACCCACCAGGCCTCCACCTCTGCAAATTTCAAGTTGCCACTGCTCATACCTCACCCTGTGTGTGTGTGGGGGGGGGGGGGGGGGGCACATTTGAATTACAAAAAACAAATAATAGTTGCGTGGCGCGAGATTCGATCCGGCGACCTTTGGATTACGAACCCGAGCACTTACCACTGCGCCACGACGCTGTAGAAAATTATTAATCATAGAGAGTATTTCATCACAACGGTTTCTTTTAACTGTCGTTTTCTCAACAATGGCTGAGAAGTGCATCTTGGTGCTTTGCCACATTACACCTCTGGCCATGAGCTTTTATTATGCGCAGTATGAATCGAATCTGTATTTCACAATTGGTGGCCTCCCCTTGTTAGTACAAAAACCATGACAAACAGATAATGGTAAACCAATTTATATGACACCTACAACCACTGTCTAACAGTTGCCAAATACTAACAAGAAACTGATAGTGGATGATTTTTTCCATTAATTACAAAGAGTCGAAATAACTGTTGGTAGCTTATCATACATGATTTCTTCGTTCATTGCAACAAGCAATAACTTGCTCATAAATTCCTTTATCACTCACAATGAAATTGATATCCATCCCTTGTCCTAAAAATGTATTGTGCCACTTTTGGTCAGTTTTCATCTTTTCTTCTCATAGCCTTCAAAACAAAGCTCATTACCTTATCAAGCAGAGTAAAAAGGAATACTGGGAGCACTTTGTTTCTTCCCTGGGGACATACCTCTCTCCGTTGCAGGTTTTGTCTGTGCTCCGTAGCCTCCTGAGCCACCAGTGTCAGTCAACTCTGCAGGGTCTTATCCTCCAAGATGCCCTGTGGAATGATCAATCGGTCCTCGCAGAACACCTCGCGATGCACTTCACAGTGGCATCGGCGTCCTCTTCCTATCCTGTTACATTTCTCCAGCAGAAATGCCATGTTTAACAGACCCCCATCTGTTTCAACCCGCACCATGTTGAGCCTTATAATGAACCCTATAGTGAATGAGAATTATTTCAGGCTCTTACCTCTTAAAGAGACATGGCCCCAAGACTTGGATTCCGTCCACAGTTAGATAATCCGAGACGTGGTTGTTCCCCAGAGGCAACATCTCCTCAGGGTTTTCAATGACATTTGGCTCACGGGTGCTTTCCCATCACAATGGCCAGACGGTATAGTTATTCTTGTCCTTAATCTTGGGAAGAACTCAACTTCCCTCGACAGCTACCATCTGATTATCCTCACCCCTTCTCTTCCCGTTTCTCCGCTTTGGCGTTTGAGGTCACACTTTTTCATCTTCCTCCTCCCTGTGTGCTCCTGAAGGCCCCCCCCCCCCCTCCCCCTCCCCCCCACATCTTACACATTACAGGTGACTGGGTAATGCATAATTCCCAGCCCTAGGTCGACAGGTAGGGTTCGTACATACCACTGGGTACAGATCGGTCCCAGACAGGTGTGATTGCCTGAGCAGCTACCTTCCAAATTGCCAATTTATCCATCTGTCAGGTGTTTTGGAGGTGTGACATGAGGAGTCAGTCAACTTCGGGGGTGCACCCCCTCCTGAAGCGGTCCCACAGTCGGGACGAGTGCACAAACGGAGATGCTGGCAATCGTGGCGATTCTCTGGCAGTGAGCCAATGGTCTTCAAAATCGACGTCTACAGAACATAAATGGAATGAGACTAAAGATTCAAAGACCCTTCCAGCTGCAACATGGTTCCTCATGGTCTCACATACTGAAGTGTTGGGCATCTGCAATGACAAATCCATGTATTATTCAGAAAGGTCTCAATGCCATTAACTGAACCTGTAAAATCCTGCCTTCATTTGTGGAATGGTGCTTGGCTCTTGTAGACTACTTCTGATTCTCGAGCATGACAATTGCTAACTGCCTCACTTTTCTGCGGCTATCCAGTTCACGCCGAGGCCCACGGAACTCTGAATTCTTCCAGCGGTGTTATTTATACTAGGCCACTCGACAGTCCGATCGAGGTCAAAATCCGGTCTTACCTCTCTGATCAGGGTGTCATTCCCGTCCGTCAGATGAGGTTAAAGGTAGATTCCTCCTTAGTGCCCTCAAGCGCTATTATTCTCACCTTTGATAGAGTGGTGCTTCAGTCTGAGATCAGGGCAGGCTATGAATTTATTACAGTCTGACTGTACATTCCAAACCTGATGCACTGCTATCAGTGTCATCATTTCAACGACACCGGAACATCTTTCTGACACCCAGCCAAATGTTAGGGATGAACACGGGGCTGCCTGATACAGAGCGGAAAAGGAGGTGGACAAATGCAATGGCTCAAGTTATTGGTTAGTCACAAACCCTACGTTCTCCCATCTGGCACTTTTAGTTCTGTTCTTATTATCCCTTGTTCACGAAGGACATGGCCATGCAGAAGTGCGACCTCAAATACAATCTGAGTTTGTGAAATTGCCCAGTGTCGAGGTAACATTACCGTCACCCTGTCCGGCTGTGCGACGCACCATCAGATTCTCGCCTCGAGAGGCAAAGCCGCTTGCTACACAACTGGCAGACCGGAAAGGTCGGGAGGAGAACTCCTGTCAAAACTTCCTTTTCCCTCCAGCCAAACACCACTCTTGTCTTCCTCTGCTAACTGGTGAGGGTCGAAGTAGTCCAACAGAGGTGTGCGGTCTTCTCCTTTGCTGACTCGAAGATCCTCTTAGACTGTGTCGCCACGTGATGCCTTGGCCCGGCCGGCCCCCGTGTCGATAGTACGCACTGCCAACTGTTTCTCTGCATTGGACTTCACAGACCAATAGCACGAGAGAGCCGACATTTTTGTGGACCTCGTGGCCACAGTCGACAGGGTCTGTAGTGCCACCTCGTGCTGTGGGTGGGGATGGGGTGCCCTGGGCAACCTCTGCTGTACTAGATGTGCAGGGGGGGATGTCATTGAGCCGACCTCAGGTGCGACTGAGCCAGCTGGCCAGCTCTCACATCACTCACTTCAGTGTGGATGGCGAACTGTGTCTACCTATCTTGCCTCAAGGTGAAGGCTGCACAGGGGATGCAGGGTCCTGCCAAATTCCGTGCACTTTGCTAATAGATTCCGTGTGCCATCTGATGCTTGTTGGGTAGAGGTGGGGGGGGGGGGGGGGGGGGGTGTTCGCTGAGCTGGATCAGAATGCATCTTTTGCCAGGATAGTGGCCACTCCTTCGGCAAGATCAAGACGGTCACGTGGGGATAGGGGTTTGTTAGTTATTGGGAGCTCCAAAATTATGCTGGTCGTGTTGCTCCTCAGGAACATAGCAGCTAGGGTGGGGAAGAAGTCCAACATTTACTCAATGTGCTTGCAGGGGGGGCCTTGTCCAGAATGTGGAAGAGGCTCTTCCAGTGGCTATCAAGTGTGTGAGGTGCAGACACCTACAGATTGTTGCACGTGTTGGCACCAACGGTGCCAGTCATCAGGGTTCCGAGGAAATCCTTGGGTCCTTTCGACAGCTAGCTAAATTGGTGTAGGAGCTCTCCATCTTTCGAAGAGTGGAAGCCGAGCTGATGATTTGCACCATTGTACCCAGGGTGGACTGAAGTCCTCCGGTTTGGAGTGGAGTGGAGAATCAAACCGGAGGCTATGTCGCCTCTGTGATGAAAATTGTTGTAGATTCCTTGACCTACGCTATGGGGTGGACGATTGTAGGACTCCCCTTGATAGATCAGGGGTGCACTACACACAGGAATCAGCTACACGGGTAGCACAATACTTGTGGCATGCACATGGAGGTTTTTGGAATTGGTTCCTTCCCATGGGAAACAAATCGTTGGCCTGAAAAATTA